>NW_007733871.1:53857-59251 GCF_000696425.1 Galeopterus variegatus
CTCAGTTTTCTTATAAAACAAATGACCTCCAAACTGGGCAGCTGCAAAAAAAAAATATATATATATATATATATATAATATATATTTAAAATATATATATAAAAAAAAAATATATATATATATATATCAAAGGGTTGTTGTGAAAATTGAAAAACTGGAGCCCAGGTACTCTGGCACCAAGTTCTGTGTTCTTTCTGCCACAGTAGCTACCTGGTATGGTAATAGAGACTAGCAGCACAAAGCCGACATGGCTGGCTGGTCACTAAAGCCTGGACACTTGTTGGTATTATTTCATGATTTACAAGGGTCATCTATTTTATTTTCCCTAGTGGTATTTGATTATTTGTCAGACTTGCTTTTAGGACCTCCTATTAAGCAGTTTTATATCATACAATATTTTAAACGTACAAGAAAGCTCATTGCCTCTTTTAATTTGACATAGTCTTTCAGATTTTAGTGGGATTTTCCCAGGGCCCATACTTCATGGATGAGTTCCAGGGGGAGAGTGTGAGCTGCACCCTCTTTCAAAACTTGACTGAGTCTACATCCCCTCTGTCATATCTCTCTCATTTACTTGCTTGGTTTGGGTGTTTGTTCTGAAGATATTTACAGTTTTATAAAAGAAGCCAATACACTGACCTTGGCTCCCTATGATGCCTGCTGGAATGCCTGTCGAGGAGACAGGTGGGAAGACTTTTCCAAATCACAGGTGCGCTGCTATGTCTACATCATGAAAGAGGGACTCTGCTCTCGAGTGAACACACTGGGACTGTACATGGAAGCAAACAGACAGGTGAGAAGATGGGTTTAGAAGAGTAATCATGGGAGGTATTGCCCTAGCAATATAACGAGCCTTTTGTCTTATTTCTTCATTAGACACAAAGTAACTTGTTCAGAATCCCTCTCAATCCCAAAGTTGAGCAAGACCTGGCATGAGAGGGGAGATCATTGGGATAACCAGATGCAGCAAAAGGGGAAGTGGAGGGCCAGCCCGGTGGCTCACTGGAGAGTGCGCCGCTTGGGAGTGCGGCGGCGCTCCCGCCGAGGGTTCGGATCCCATGTGGTGACCGGTTCCCGCTCACTGGCTGAGTGTGGCGCGGGCACAACACTGAGGGTTGCGATCCCGTTACCAGCCAGTAAAAAAGACAAAAAGGAAAAAAAAAAAAAGGGTCGGAGTGGAGGGCCTGGTCCATAGTGGCAGGGCCTCTGCGGCTCCAGGAAAGGCTAAGATCTCCAGGAAGGCTAACTACTGGCCTCTGAGTTCAGCAGCTTTCTTCTATTCTGTTCAGCATGGGATATCTACAGTAATTACTTCCTAAACAAGCAGATGAATACCTTGTAATCGTTACTTTGAAGAGGTAAACATAGGTACATAGAGGAGGCTTCCCTAAGAAGGTGAAGGAATATAGAGTGACCAGATGGCAAAGCCTCAGGGAAAGAATGTTTGTGGGAGAGAATTGTCTGGAAACAGCACTAGTGAGGAGTCTTGCTAACCCCTCCTTTTAACTCTACAGTTTGTGAGATACAGAGAATGAATAGCTTCCATTGCAGGGGAAGCAGTGCCCTCAAAGACTAGCCAGGACTTAGTAAAGGCAGGGGGTGGAGAGGAAAACAGTAAAGAGACTGAGGGTGTAGGGAAGCTCTTTATTGTGTAGTGGGCACAGGCAGAAGGTTTTAGGAGGGAGGGACCAGGAAAAGGAGGCAGAGCAGTAAAGGGTTGAGATGAGAATAGAAAAAGGTAGATAATGGAGGGAACTTCATTGGGGTGGCATTCAAGAATAACAGGGATGAGATAGAGTAATAAAAATATTAGCTGTTCATATTGTTCCTGGTAGAACTCTATGAAAATTGTCTTTGCAGGTGCAGACTGGGGTGGGGGGTGGGATGGGGGAGGTGGGGGTAGAGTGATATAAAAGATATTCTTGAAAATTGGGATCGAGTCCCTGAAGAAAACCTGGCTCTGGAATCTTCAGGACCCACACCATATTGGGTATAGCCTCAGCTCCAAACATCAAGCTAGCTGGCCTTAACCTGGATTGGTTATAGATCCAAGAAAATCCCAAACCAGAGACCTTATGAGAAATCACAGCTAGTACCAAGTTTACTGATGACTAGAGTCTGTCAGGCTGACCTGGAAGCAGGTTGATAGATAGCCTGAGGCTGGAGAAGTATCCTCTGAAGTACTAGCAGGGACTGTGCAGCAGACAGGCCTAAAAGGCCTTGGCTGAAATGTTACAGAAGAGATCCCAGGGCTAGGGGCTAGGGGATTAGCCTTCACATGCCAGTGCAGCCAGTGCTGACAAGGCCTCCCTTGGCTAATGTGGCCACCACACAGTGCTCTAACCAGCATTCTGGCTATGCTGGAGAATAACAGACAGGCACACTATCTGTGTCTTCCTAATGCGTTGGTAACCAACCCCCACCCCCACCACCAATACCCCTAACCTTTTCAGTTTTCTTGTACTGGAGAGAGAATAGTGTGAACTTCCCCTTCACATTTGCTTTTGGCTAGTGAAGAACATAATGACTTCTTAGAGTCTGTCTTGATTGTAAAATTTGTCTAACATTGCTCCTATCCTCACCTCATGCATGGCCACAGTGGTCCAGGAGGTGAGCAGGAACCTAGGATGACTATGACCAGGACTTGGGGTGTTCCTGGCCCTCATCAGGCCTCCTTTACCAAGAAGTGCTGTACAGGTATCTCAATAGCTTGTCTCACTGCCTCCCAGCTGAGGGACATGGCATCACTTTCAGGGAAGAGTACTCTCATCTAAGAAACTGAGGATAAAACTATCTAGAAACTACCACATAAAGGGCCGGCCTGTGGCTCACTCGGTAGAGTGCGGTGCTGATAACACCAAGGCCACGGGTTCGGATCCCATGTAGGGATGGCCGGTTCGCTCACTGCCTGAGCGTGGTGCTGACAACACCAAGTCAAGGGTTAAGATCGCGTATAACTTCGTATAATGTATGCTATACGAAGTTATGCCCAAGGCCACGGGTTCGGATCCCATGTAGGGATGGCCGGTTCGCTCACTGCCTGAGCGTGGTGCTGACAACACCAAGTCAAGGGTTGAGATCCCCTTACCGGTCATCTTTTAAAAAAAAAAAAAAAGAAACTACCAATATAAATAATCCTAGCCCTAAGGGAAATGCAGCAGCTTTTTGCTGTCCCCCACACGGACAGGAAACAGTGACTAAGAACTTCCCACATCTCTGATTGCATGCTAAGTTCTACTTAAGGTTTTTTCAGGTGTTTTTTGGTCTTTTACCAAAACTCTTTCTTCCAGGTGCCCAAATTGCTGCCTATTCTCTGTCCAGAAGAATTACTGGTCCATTCATCAGCCCAGATTGTCAGCAAACATCTGGTAAGTGCTAGTGTGGGCCAGGCAGACATGGGATCTTCTCTGGGGACATTGAGACTTGTCCTTCAGAATATGGATTGAGACTCTCAAGCCCTGAACCTTATTAGCCCCTGGGAGATCCCAGTTGGGTTCTTGTAATGCAATGTCACTCAAGAAGACTGTCTGGACAAGTACTGAGTCTCTAAGGAAGGGTCCATTATAGTGTTGGGACTTAGACATAGGAGCTTTCTTTTTTTTTTTTAAAGATGACCAGTAAGAGGATCTTAACCCTTGATTTGGTGTTGTCAGCACCACGCTCTACAAGTGAGCGAACTGGCCATTCCTATATAGGGATCCAAACCCATGGCCTTGGTGTTATCAGCACCACACTCTCCCAAGTGAGCCACAGGCAGGCCCTGACATAGGAGCTTTCAATCTCTGTCCCTCTTCTTATCCTGATTTAGTTTTTTTTTTTTTTTGTGACGGGTAAGGGGATCGCAACCCTCGGCTTGGTGTCGCCCGCACCGTGCTCAGCCAGTGAGTGCACCAACCATCCCTATATAGGATCCAAACCCGCGGCCTCGGCGCTCCCAGCGCCGCACTCTCCCGAGTGAGCCACGGGGTCGGCCCTTCTTATCCTGATTTGAGCACTCTCTTCAAGAGAGCACATCTGCATACATTTGTGCACACAAGTGCATGAGTGTGTGCATATATGTCTAGTATTTTTGTTTTGTTTTCTTGGCAAGGGTGGGCCCATGCTTCAGTATAGGTTTGAGTAGGTCTCAGAGGTGTCGTGTGACCTGTGGCACAGAGAAATACTGATCATGGTCCCTCTTGCTGGTGTGTCTCTATAGAAAATCCCATTAGACTCCAGCGTGAAGGATCTGGGGGGTGGTATGCAGTTGGTTGAGATGGGTGGACAGAGTTTTATATTTGCCTTTTGCAGGTTGGAGTTGACAGCCTCGTTGGGCCAGATACACAGGTTGGAGAGAAGTCATCCATTAAGCAATCAGTCATTGGTTCATCCTGTGTCATAAGAGATAGAGTGACTATTACGAATTGCCTTCTCATGAACTCAGTCACCGTGGAGGAAGGGTATGTTTCTCCTTGTGCCCACTTGAAGCAAGGCTCCTGGTACCCCTAGGAGGCTTTGGGGGCCAGTCCAGCCCAGGAAAGGACTCACCTTGGGGACAGGAAGAAAGAGAAAAGGAAGAAAGAAGGAGTAGTGCCTAGGCCCTTTGAGGCCTTGGTTTTGCCTCTGTAATGACATGATCTTTCAAAGCATTTCCAGAACCCTTCTTATCTTATGACAGTTGTGGTACTGGAAGAAGCTGCGTTCTCTTGCCTTGGTGTCCTACTTGATGTGAATGGCCATAGTTGTGTGCAACTGGCAGTGCTGGAATGACATTGCACCAGTGCCTGAGGGTCACCTTCCCCTATCTTGGTATCCAAGAGCAGCCCAGAAGAAGGCAGAGGCAAAGGTGGAGTGGACATATAAGCCACACACTGCTTTTGAGGAAGAGCTGCTTCTCTACAAGTTGTGGAGAATCTTTCCCATATGGAGACATTTTAGAGTGTACTCCGATCTTGTTTTATGAACAGTCTGCACTTGGAGTGAGAAGACCTGAATGATGTTTAATAAGATTCTTCCTAGATGTGAACCTCAGGTTTTTCCATGTGTAAAATGCAAGAGTAGATGGAGGAAGAAAGGAAAGATATTACCAGATCAATGTTTTTCAGATGTTTTTAGAAAACGAACTTTTTCTTAAGAGAAATCTTATGCAGAAACTCAATATTTAAAACCAATAAAAGGGCTGGCCAGTTAGCTCAGCTGGTTAGAGTGCAGTGTTATAATACCAAGGTCAAGGGTTCAAATCCCATTACTGGCCAGCCACCAAAAAAAGAAAAAAAAAAAAAAAAACCCATAAAAACCAATAAAAGGGGCCAGCCCGGTGGCGCACTGCTACAGTGCGCCGCTAGGGAAGTGCAGTGGCGCTCCCGCCGAGGGTTCGGATCCCACATACAGACCGGTTCCCGCTCACTGGCTGAG
>NW_007733871.1:59479-82492 GCF_000696425.1 Galeopterus variegatus
AAAAAAAAAAAAAAAAAAAAAAAAAAAAAAACCAATAAAAGCACAGTTGCTCCAAATCCAGTGATGAGAGGGCAAAAAAGGGTACCTCCTGTAGAGTGTGAAGCAGATTCATAAAATAAATTTTGAGAACCACTGGCCTGGATCAACCTGAGGTTGATAATAGCTTTGACATCTGTTGATTTCTCTGTCCAGGAATTGACAGGGGAGGATAGGGGAAGACTGCAATGCCAGTGAAAGCTGAATTACTTCTCAAAAGCTGCAAGAGAAGGGATAAGGGAAACACTTTAGGGAGAGGAGCTGCCTTTACTCTATAGGAAGAGTGACTAATGGAAGACAACGGATAGGATTGAGGGAGGAAGTACCAAAATAAAAACCAGGAAAGTTGGTGAATATAGGGATATTGGCAACTGAACTCTATCCTTCCCCAGCCCACTTTCCCAAGTTGGCATAAAGCTTTCAGTCAGGAGTTTTTTTGTTGGTCAGTTGGTTGGTTGGTTGGTTGGTTGGGTTTTTAAAAAATTTTTATTGGATCAAAATTGATTATACCAATTTTTAGGGTTCAACATTGACATATGTTGATCAAGTCAATATTACTAGCATATGTATTGTTACAAATAGTAATTATTCTTTACACCCCTTGTCCAATCTCTCCCCATCCCCCTCTCCCTTCCCCCCCCTGCTCTAATTATCCTAGATTTCTTTTCTCCTTCCGGAAGAATAATGGTTACTCTGTTGATTTGTTGCCTAGATGATCTGTCCAATGATGAGAGATGTGATCAGGTCCCCCAATATATCATAGAGCAGATGCTTCTTCTGTCACTCTGAAATGGGTTTTGTGGAAAGAGACATCCTCTTCTTTTCTTTATCTCTGCTTGTGACTCTCCTTGTATCAATGCATTCCAGTGGCTGGTGGACCATCTGTGTGGTGGTTGTGGCATCTAGCAGCTTTCGTGACAGACATGGTTATAGTGGTGGCTGTGGTGGGCCACCCACACAGAGGTGATGTTTTTGGCATACTCCTTTGTGCTGGCAGTACCTGGTGGTAGGGAGTGTCCAGTCTCTGGCTCCATGCCTTGGGTCCCTGGGTGGGCTGCAAGGTACTGGCATGGTGTGTCTAGTTGTGGAAGGGGGGTCCAGTCCCCAGATCCATACCTCAGATCCCTGGGCAGGCCCTGAGGCACAGGCATGGTATGCCTGGTTGTGGGAGGGGGGGTCCAATCCCCGGCTCCATGGCCTCAGGTCCCTGGGCGGGTAATGAGGTGCTGATGTGGTGTGCCTGGTTGTGGCAGGGGGATCCAGTCCCCTGCTCCATGCCTCAGATCTTCGGGTGGGCCCGAGGCTCTGGCATGGTGTGCCTGATTGTGGGAGGGGGATCAGGTCCAGTCCCCTGCTCCATGCCTCAGGTCCCCAGGTGGGCCCCAAGGTACTGGCACAGTGTGCCTGGTTGTGGGAGGGGGGGTCCAGTCCCAGGCTCTGTGCCTCGGGTCACCAAGCAGGCCCTGAGGTGCTGGTGTGGTGTGTCTTGTTGGGGGGGGGCAGTCCCCTACTCCATGACTCGGGTCCCTGGGTGGGCCCTGAGGCACTGATGCAGTGTGCTTGGGTGTTGGAGGGGGATCTGGACCCCTTCTCTATGTCTCAGGTCCCCAGGCGGGCCCTGAGGCACTGGCTGTGTGCCTGGTTGTGGGTGGAGGGTCTGGTCCCCAGCTGTATGTCCCAGGCCCCTGGACAGGCCCTGAGGCCCTGGCAGTGTGCCTGGATGTGGGAGTGGGGTCCAGTCCCCACCTCCAAGCCTCGTTTTCCTGAGCAGACCCCGAGGTGCTGGTGGTGTGAGTGTTTGTGGACGGGGGTCGGGTCCCTGGCTCCAAGCTTCATGTCCCTTGGCAGGCCCCAAGGCACTGGTGGTGTGCCTGGGCCAGAACTAATTTTTTGTCCTTTGCTTACTTCTAAAACGTAGGAACTTCCTGTGGGAACCAGTACTTGAGCTGTGTGGTTGAGCTAAATTGCTGCTTTGCTGCTGTTTCCCTAGGGAAGGCTTTTTGTGCAGCTCAGGGTTTAATGGTTGACCTTATAAGTACTTCCAGCTCTCCAGCGACTGGGTGCACCTTGGTTGTGTAGAAACTCTGATCTGGGCCTGAGTTTTTTCATCAAACTGCACCCCATGCAATTCTCCATTCCCAACAAGTTTCCTCTGAGTGGTCCTGTGCTAATTGGGGGGCAGATCGGCTGTCCTTGCTGTGTCCCAGTGTTCTCCTGGTGGGCCTGTCTCCCCCATGCCTGTGCTCCAAACACTTCCCATGGGACGGGCCTTGCGCCAGTCCCTTGCGATGACTCACCGGCCTCTGAGTGGTTCCCCTTTTTCAGCTGTTCTGGCTCTTCACTCCTGCGTGGGTCCACGGGAACCCTGTTAGTATTCTTGCTGTCCTGGGGGCCGGCAAGGCCCTCTTCTCCCCTGCTGCCTCCAAGTAACTCCATCTGAAGGGCACAGCTGCAGCTTCTGCTGGCTCCTGTTCCATGAGCTCAGTAGCTCTAGCCTTAAAGCAGCTGCGGCCTGAAACGCTCAGAGCAGTTTTTTCTTTCTCTCATCATGGTTTTTCCTGCCTTCTTGAACTCCGTAGTTCTCTCCTCCTCTTCCCCTGAGCTCCAGCCATTCCAGCTTGGCTGATGTTATATTTTTATAGTTGTAAATTGGTTAATTTATGGGAGAGAGTGATGCTGGGGACCATCTTTACGAGAACTCTCAGTCAGGAGTTTGGAAGAGCCTTCTCTAGGAAATCTGACCAGGCCCATGAAGAAAAACCTAAATTTATTGACATCAGAGATTTCTATCTAACCCTGTAGTGAAGCTTATGGAGGATAAATTCCATTCTTGTGCTTTGAGCTTCCAAACAACTTTTTAAGCTTGCACTCCTAACTAGGAAGCAATAACAAAGGTTTGCCAGAGATCTAAAGAAAGCCTCTATTATGAAAGGTAGAGATCAAATCAAGCAATAGAAAAAAAGCAACTTAGAAGAAACAAATTCTTCAGGGACAGACAAGTACTTTTAAACTGTCATTTCAAAAAACAAACAAAAAAAGAACTCTAGGAAATTTAAAATATAACAAAAAGGAAAAACTCAATATAAGAGTGGAAGATGTTTGAAATTTCCCAGAATATAGGGCAAAAAGACAAAGAGATGGAACATGGGGGAAAAAAATGAAGGGGCTGGCCAGTTAGCTCAGTTGGTTAGAGCACAGTCATATATATAACATCAAGGTCTGACCCCCCCCAAAAAAAAGGGGGGGGGGGGGGGGGAGGGGGGAAGAAAAAAAAAACAAGCTTATGAGCCTTGGAAATATTTATCTGCAACATCCAAATAGGAATTCCAAAAATTCCTCTGTTGATAAAACAGAGGAGGAAATGGTTTAAGAAATAATATAAGAAATGACCCAGAACTACAAGATATGAGTTAACAGAATGACAGGGCCCACTAAGTGTCCACATCATTTTGAAATTTCAGAACACTAGAAACAAAATATGCTACAAACTTCCAGAGGAAATAATAGATCATTATACACCTTATCAGGAACCAAAATGGCTTTGTACTTACCAGTAACAACTATAGAAACTAGAAAATAGTGGAACAATGCTTTCAAAATTCTAAAGGAATGTCAATTTCAATATAGAATTCTATACCCAGTGTTAATCAAGTGTAACAACAGAACAAAAACATTTTCAACATGAAAATTCTCAAAAACTTTAGTAGATTTATTTTATCAAAATGAAAAGTAAACCCAAAAGAGAAGGAACCAAAAGATCCAAGTTAGAAAAAGGCAAAAAGAATCCACAGGATGACAGTAAAGGAGATAAGGATGACAGCTATGCTTGAGGCACAAAAGGAGTAGTTACTCCAGAGTGGCACGAAACCAAAGAATCCATCACTATTCACAATAGCCAACATATGGAATCATCCAAAGTATCCATCAACAGATGAGTAGATAAAGAAAATGTGGCATATGTACACAATGGAATACTATTCAGCCATAAAGAAAAAGAATGAAATCCTGTCTTTTGTGGCAACATGGATGAGCTGGAAGACATTAATGTTAAGTGAAATAAGCCAGGTACAGGAAAATGAATACCACATGATCTCACTCATATGCAGAAGCTAAAAAAGTTTATCTCATAGAAGTAGAGGGTAGAATAGTGGTTACTAGAAGCTGGGAAGGATGAGTGGCAGGGGTACAGGGAGAAGTTGGTTAAAAGATACAAAATTATATCTAGATAGGAAGAGGTTCTAGTATTCCATAGCACTGCAGGGTGGCTATTGTTAATAATAATTTATTGTATATTTTCAAGTATCTAGAAGAGAGGATTTTGTATGTTCCCAACACAAAGAAATGATAAGTGTCTGAGGTGATGGATATACTAATTGCCCTGATTTGATCATTACACATTGTATGTATCAAAATATTACTCTGGGCCGGCCCGTGGCTCACTCGGGAGAGTGCGGTGCTGATAACACCAAGGCCACGGGTTCGGATCCCACATAGGGATGGCGGGTTCGCTCACTGGCTGAGCGGGGTGCTGACAACATCAAGTCAAGGGTTAAGATCCCCTTACCGGTCATCTTTTAAAAAAAAAAAAAAAAGAATTCAGAAAAGACTTATTTAGGGAGATGAAACTGACAAAACACCAGATATGTAAGAACATCTTGAAAGGAGATTTAGACAGCTGGCTAAAAGTTTGGGGTTGAATTGGTGATAACATAGAATACTAAGGGGGGAAAGGGAGGGGGGGTTAGCAAGAAACTGGTAAAGGGCCACAAAAATGATTGCACTGTAAAAAAAAAAAAAAAGGTATAAAACCGTTTTTAAAAAATAGAAGACTAACAAAAACATGACAGTTATTAATTCTGGGAAAACAAAAAGTTGTGCAAGAAATGAAAATACATCATTCAGGTTGAACACTTCCAATCTGAAAATGTAAAATGTGAAATGCTCCGAAATCTGAAACTTTTTGATCACCAACATGATGCTCAAAAGAAATGCTTATTGAAGAATTTCAGATTTTGGAATTTTGGATTGGGGATGATCAACCAGTGTGTATTCTGCAAATATTCCAAAATGTGAAATCAGAAACACTTCTGATCCCAAGCGTTTCAGATAAGGTATACGCAACCTATAGTTTGCTGTGTGTCTCAGCTACTAAGTAGGACTCACATAGTCATGATAATGTAAACACTGTTGGGCCGGACCGGTGGCGCACTGCTATAGTGCACCGCTTGGGAAGCGTGGTGGCGCTCCCGCCGAGGGTTCGGATCCCACATACAGACCGGCCGCTCACTGGCTGAGTGAGGGGCGGGAGCAACACCGAGGGTTGCGATCCTGTGGCCGGTCCTGGTCCGGTATGGGCGCGACACTGAGGGTTGCGATCCATTGCCGGTCACGAAAAAAGACAAAAAAAAGTAAAAAAAAAAAAAAGTAAAAAGTGCATAATTATTGAAATAAAAGTGTTAATCTGTGAAAAATCTAAAATCTTTTGACATACCACCAGGGGTGCAAGTGACATAATTTTGGAAATAGTGACCAATTTTAAGGATCTGTCGAGAGTTTTGTGGTACACTGCTATCAGTGATGTGCTAATAAGTTAACCAGCTCTCCAAAGGAAAAAAATAAATAACCTGATTCGTAACATTTGCCAATTTTCATGATGTAAATTCTCCCACTATAGCCAATGATATCACTGAGTTTAGAAGAGATGCTGATAATCAGCTAGCTCAGGCTGGAACAAGCCAGCTCCAGCACACTACTAATAGAGAACCATGTCAAATATTTCATTCATTTATCAAATACTTAAGGACCCACTTTATGCTGAAGACTGTGCTGAATAGTGAAAGAAATAAAACTATATAAGGCTCAATCTCTTCCCTCACAGATTTCATAGACTATATTCAATAAGAAGTTACAGGGGCTGTGATAGAAATCTGTATGGTCACAAAAGAGGAAAGGGTTAAGAAAGACTTGATTAAGGAAATGACCCTTGAGCTGAATCTTGAAAAATTAGTAGAGCCACGTGAGCTAGAAAAAGGAATGTTCTAGATACTCAAGAGTGTGAAGTATGAGAGATTGTATCATTCCATAAACATCTCCTTACTTTGATCTTAGCTCAGATGTCACCTCTTCAGTGGAGGCTTCCCTTACTACCTCATCAGAAGTAATCTGTCCCAGTCATCTCCATTACATCCACCTGTTTTATTTCCTTCATAGCATTGTCTCTATCTGGCCTTTTCTTGTTGACATGTCTCTCACAAGTAAAACAGTAGTTTGAGAATGTAAGTATCTTATCTTTCTCCTTCACTGCTATATCCTGAGGGCCTACATGAACTCAGTAAATATTTGTTGTGTGAGTGAATGGTAAACAATTCATAATGACCAGGATATAGTATTCAAAGAGCAATGGAGACAGGGCCGTAAAGATGGACAAGGGCCAGGTCATGGACTGTCCCCTAAGAAGTTTGGTATGTAATAGTAATTTAAGCATTTAAAGCAAAGGAATAACATGATTAAATTTGCATTTTAGGAAGATCACTTTGGCTATGGTGTGGAGGTTGGTCTGAAAGGATATTATAGAGACAGAAAGACTATTGAAAGAAGGTCCTAAACTAAGGCGATAGTAGTGGAGATGGTGAGGAGAAATAATAAGGTGATAAGAACAACAAAACATGGTGACTGCCTGGACATATGAGGTGAAAGAGAAATTAAAGAAAACTACCAGATTTGTTGCTTGAGCAAGGTTTCTGGTGTGCTATTCACTAAGATAGAAATCAGTAGCAGAGGAGCAAGATTTGCAGGGTGGGAGGTGGGGAAACTATGAGTTCCGTTTTGTTAAGTTGAGTACATGGTGATGTGCAGGAGGCCTTGATATGCAGGGCTGGAGCTCAGGAAAGAAGCCTGTGGTGTACATGGTGATGTGCAGGAGGCCTTGATATGCAGGGCTGGAGCTCAGGAAAGAAGCCTGTGCTTGAGGTACAAATGTGAGAGTAGCCGACATAGACCTGGTAGCTGAAGCCATGGGAGTAGATGAGATGACAAGAGTTTGTGGCATAAAAAGAAAAGAAACCAAAATAAAGCCTTGGGAAACATCAGCAATTTTCGACATAGGCAAAAGAATCTAAGGAGACTGACAAGGTATGAGTAAGGAAGAGCTAAAAGGGGTGAGGGAGAGGACAGTTGATAGGTGAAGCCCAGGTTTCTAGTTAGTGTACTCACTGAGATGAGGAAGTGTAAAGGAGGAGCAGATCTGTTGGGGGACAAGGTCTGTAAAGGGCACTAGAGGTTGAAGCATCTGTTGGACATCCAGGTATGTGGAGGTGTCTAGCAGTCAGTTTGTGGTTAGAGGTTGGAATAGCTCAGACCAAGAGATAAAGTGTTTTTGTCTTTCCTGAAGCATTGTGGTGTTCGCTAACTTATTTTCCTGTCTTTGTCTTTTTTTCTCTTCCACATTCATCCTTCCACCATTGCTGCTGTGGATTAGAACATGAGCTTTGGAGTCAGACTGCCAGACTGAATCCTGGGTCTGCCACTTATTAGCCACTTAGAGAATTGGCCTTTTACTTCTTTGTGCCTGATTTTCTCATTTTAAAATGGGGTAAAACTGAACTACCTCTTAGGTTTATTGGGAGTACTAAATGAGTTAATAAACATGAAGCACTTAGAACAGTGCTTGACACGTAAAATGTTAGTTGCTATTTTTATTTATTTTTTATTATTGTTATTGTTACTTTATCACATTTCATAAAGGTGGCAGGTTGCCAATGTTGTCTTTCTTAAAGAATCTCTTTTTTTCTTTTTTTGCGTCTGGCTGAATGGGGATCCGAACCCTTGACCTTGGTGTTATAGCACCATATTCTAACCATCTGAGCTAACTGGCCACCCCAACATGTCTGATCATATCCCTATTATCTTAAAAAAAATTTTTGAAGGCTCTCCATTACCTTTAGGAGAAAGTTAGAACTTCATGGTTTCTCATGATCTGGCTCTACCACTGATTCTGGAATGTTATGAGTGAGATGAGGCCTTAGAAGTCATCCAGCTCAACTCCTACATTTCTACAGAAAAATTAATTGTGGCATTCCAGACTTTTTTCTCATTGCATCTCTGCTATTCCATGTCTTATTTCAGACTCATGCATAAGACTGACAGACATCACCATTCTCTTGAAAACCAGAACTACACTTACCATTATCCATTTGAGCACCTGGTTCCAGAGTAACTCCTGAGGCTTTGTAGCTTTCACTCCCTCATCTTGCCTCAGACCTTCCAGAGAACATAATGCCATAACTTTCCACATTTGCTGTAATTAGCATCCTCTCCCTACCCTCCTGTGTGTGGGCAGACAAAGGAACAGCTCTCTAGCACTGCGTGAAAGTTCAGTGTTAGTGTCCTTATTGACATGAAGAGATGTGGTGAGGAAACTATGGCTCCTAAGAAACTACAGCTTGCTTGTATGAGAGAAGAAGTTCAGAGAAAAGGCCTACCATATCCCGAGTCAGTTGCTGTTTTGGAGGAGACATAATCTTGGATAACCTAAGAAGATTTCTAACTGGAAAAACTAAAAGGTTCAGATGGCTGCTGCTTCTACTTTTCCAGCTGAAAAGGTTGAGGTAAAGCTGTAGGCAACCCACATAGGGCTAATGACTAGGAAGGCCTATTAGAGATTACCCATTTCTGCAAATTAGCCCCTGGTGATAAGATTAGACATCCTGCATCTCATATGAACTTTTCCCCATTATTTTGGGGTCATTTAATTTTAATTACTTATGGTAAATTTGGGAAAGGTAATTAAATTTCAGTCATGTGAAACTTGATTACTCTGCTACTGTTATGTCTGGGCTGAGTGGCAGAGAAGGAGCATAAATTTGTCCAGGAGGGAGTTTCTCATATTCTTAGTATGCTTATCTCTGCTAGCAGTGGTGTGCTGCTGAGGCCTTCTGGACAGTTGTTTGGGCACCTCCCAAAGTCCTCAGGGCTTGAGGGATGTTAATAGGACTACCCTGGAGAAGACGTAGGTGAGTATACAGAGAAGCTCTATCCTTCTCATTTTCTACCACTTTATATGACAGCTGATGCTGAGGGATCCAAAGTCTAGTGATAACTTCATTGTCAAGGCTTGAGTATCAGTCCTGAGTTCTGCATATTTGGTCTCCTGATCCTGAGCAACATCTCCTGCATTTCCCTTAGCACAAGGCAAGTGACCAAGCAGCAGTCTAGGGTAGTACCTTCACATGCAGGCAGGCTGGAGAGCCAGATTTTCACCTAGGTTTCTCATGCTTTCTGCAGTTGGCAAGTGCAGCCCTCAGCATCAAACAGGATACTACCGCTTCTTGTTACCCTGAGTGGACCCTTTGCCTATACTCAACCGACTACCCCACCCACTGGGTCCCTTACTTTTCCAGTCCCCTTTATTCCTGACATTCACTCTGCCTGAATTGCCTCTTGTTAGAGATCTTTACCTGTAGAAATTCTACCCATCTTTCAGGGTCCAATGAATATTCCAACCTCCTCCATGCAACCTTCTTGAATTGTCCTAGCCAGAAATTATTTTCCCCACTTCCTTGCTCCCTGTGCACCTATAATACTTTATTTATGCTCATGTGGCAGTGTGGCACTTACTGCATCATTCTTTTCTCTTCACTAGACTATAAATTCCTTGAATATAGAAGTGCTTCTCATTTATCTTTGTGTCCCCTAACTCCTTAATACTGCTCTTTTTATATACTAGATTCCTTGTAAGTATTTACTGAATAAAACTTGGAGATCACTCACGGATTTAATTGGCTGGGTTTCTGTCACAAAATCCCTGCCTACTTCTAGAAAAAATAGTGGAGTGAATGAATGACTTTATGAAGCTCACCAAAATTAAAAAACAAAACAACAAAACCAGGGAAGAAAGCTTAGTCTGTAATAAAACTAGATGACTGCCAAGGACCCATACACATACTAAATATCTGCCACATACAATGAAATTTAGATCAAATCCAAAGAGAATGCCAAGATTCAACTGGCATAAGGAATGGAAACATGGGTGAACCAAAGGAGAAATGACAAACTTTTTTTTTTTTGCAAAATATCAAGGGATGCAGAACTGAAAGAAAAACTATCAAGGCACATAGAAGGGAGAAAATAAGGCTGACCTCAGACTTTTCTGTGGCAACATTTAAGGCTGGAAGACAGTGGAACAACATTTAGAGAATTTAGAGAAGAAACCATTGTTACCCAAGAATTCTATAGCCAATCAAGTTTGGGTTGTTATATAAAAGTATCAGAAATATTCCAGGGCAGGGCCAGCCCGTGGCTCACTTGGGAGAGTGTGGTGCTGATAACACCAAGGCCACGGGTGCAGATCCCTATATAAGGATGGCCGGTTCACTCACTTCGGAGAGTGTGGTGCTGACAACACTAAGTCAAGGGTTAAGATCCCCTTACCGGTCATCTTTTGAAAAAAAATAATAATAAATATTCCAGGGCTCAAGAGATGTGTCACTCATGAACCATCTGGAAAATTCTACTTGAAGACATAATATAGCCAAGTAAGAAATGAAACTTCTTAAAATAAACTATTAACAAGTGGGTAGTTTGATGTATAAAAGTGAACTCCTTAAAAATAGAATTAAAGGGCAGGCCCGTGGCTCACTTGGAAGAGCGTGGTTCTGACAAACACCAAGTCAAGGGTTAAGATCCCCTTACCCATCATCTTTTGGGAAAAAAAAAAAAAAAAAAGAAATCTATGAATGATAATTAGAGTTGCAAAAAAGAACATAATTGTTAATTCTACCCATGTTTTTTCATACTCTTGAAAACATAAACTTTGTAAACTTTGTGAAGATCCCCTGGACTTAAAAGGTTCCTAAGGGTTTTTAGTTCATTCCCTACCTTTGAACCATTTGTGCTAAATGCATCTTTTTTTTTTTTTTTGAAGATAATCACTTTATTCTAATTAACTCACACACAATAACATCACAACAGCTGGTTTAAGGAGGCATTTGCCCAGCTCCAAACTCTATACTATCTCAATGAACTTCTATATAGTAAGAACACCTTCTTCCACTGCAATTCTGAAGAAAGGAAGCTATTCGTGACAGTGGTTTAACTGATGATTTTACACTTTATACTTTCACTATTAACTGTGTTTTTTTTTTTTTCGTCCTTTTTGAGACCGGCCGCGCCCCGCTCAGCCAGTGAGTGCTGTGAGCGCACCGGTCATCCCTATATAGGATCCGAACCCACAGTGGGAGCACCGCTGCGCTCCCAGCGCCACACTCTCCTGAGTGCGCCACGGGCTCGGCCCAATTATGTTTTTATGTTAAATTAACTTGGTCATGAGAGTCGATTTTCCATTTCTTCAATTTGAACTTCTTGAGTAGGCTAATCCATTTGCAAGTCTGCACTGTTTCAGCACCTCATTGAAACCCTTACAGAGCTTAATGTCTCCCTGGTTCTGGGCACACTCCAAAAGCTGTTTTATCTCATAGAAGCAAGGTTCAAACTGCTGCTGCTGCTGGTGTATTGGCTGGGTTCCCTGAGGCTCCTGGTGTGTGATGTCAGGGCTTGAGGGCTCAGCATTACTTCCTACACTGAAGCCCCCAGTGATGGCATGACCCAGTTTGTGCCCAGCAGCAGAGCCCACAGCTACGTGAGCTGCAGTGATTGCCATCTGGGCCATCAGACCTGGCTACCAGGGTTCAACAACAGGTGAGCCAACTGCAGATGGTGGGGCCTCTGCTGGCAGGTAGGCCACTGGTGCTGGCCTGAGTGCAGTTCTCATCTGAGGTGCCTGGCTGGCCAGAGGGGGCCATGTGAAATGCAGTTTCAGCTTCCAAGTGGCATTGCAAGTACTGGCAGCTCAGCATCTAGAAGAGCAAAACTCTCTAAACCCATCTCCTTAGATGGAAAATTCTACAACTTAAACTCCTTAAAGTCATTACATCTTAGGTTTGATTTCCCTTGAGCCCCTCTTTTTCTTAGTCTCTGCTTAGGGAATATAAGGACTCAGATTTCTCAGGAAGGAGACATTTCTCACCACTAAACCTTTATGTAGTGAAGGGAGGCACACAGAACTAAAAGGAGGACATTTTCAGCCTACTCACTAGAGCCAGTACATTTTAACCTAGAGGACCCAAGAACAACAGTGACCAGAAATAGGAAAAAGATGAGATAGTTCTTCAAGTATTATATCTCATTACATGAATTAACCTGGATAAATCTCACAAATATGTTGAAGGGGGAAGAGCAAGTTGCAGGAGGATACATAGAGAATAGCATTTATATAAAATTTTATAAACAGGCAAAACAACACTATATGTTGCCTACTAATATATGCAGTAAAAATGCTTAGGAACAATAAACACCACAGTCAAATAGTGGTTACCTCTGGTGGGGGAAGGAAGAAAATGTGATCAAAGAAAGGTGCACAGCAGGTTGTATTGTTTGTTTCTTAAGCTGTTTGGTGGGTACCCAGGTGTTCTTTATATTATTCTGTAGACTTTTTTCTATACTTGAAATATTTCATTAAAAATCATACATGTTCTTTGTCTAGAGACACTTGGACCAGGGCCCCTGGGCTTAAGTTAGAAGGCTCCCTATCACCTGGAGAGAAATGGGTGACTCAGCCATAATCTTTGGGCTGAAGTTGTGAGTTGGGGCCGGCCCGTGGCTCACTCAGTAGAGTGCGGTGCTAATAACACCAAGGCCACGGGTTCGGACCCCATATAGGGATGGCCGGTTGGCTCACTGGGTGAGCGTGGTGCTGACAACACCAACTCAAGGGTTAAGATCCCCTTACCGGTCATCTTAAAAAAAAAAAAAAAAAGTTGTGAGTTGGCCTAAAGCAGACCATAATCACATGCTTAGAAAAGCTACATGTATCTCCAGTTCCATACTCTTTTTCTTACCCCAGGGTTATGAGTAGGTATAGAAAGCCGGCCAACTAATCCACAAAGAAATGAACCTGCCTGTCCTCAGAGTTGCTGAGAAGTTTCAAGGCTCTTTGTAAATACTGCCTAGTCAACAGCTGAGGCAGGAGCCCATGACCGCCATGTAGGCTTGGGCACATTGCTTAACCTCTGTGAGCTTCAGTTTTCTCTGTAAAAATTAGAATAAATACCACCATCCCTGCAAGTTTGCCAAAAGGATTAAATTATAAAATGAATGTAAAGTGCTTTGTACAGTGACTGAGATGTATTAGACATTAAATATATGTGAGTTCCCTTTCCTCCCTGGAATGAACTAGAGAAAGTGCTAACTAAAATCAAAAGAGGAACAAGAATTTGGAGACACTCTTGCTTCCCCAGTCAAACTTCTTCATGGGGTATTCCCCAACATGGGATAATGTGGTATGCCTGGCCAAACAGTGATCTTACTGTAGGCCTCTTATGTTTTTCTTATGGCCTCCTCTCCACTGAAGCATTGTAGTTTGCTGGGTGATTTCCCAAGGGCTGCATCTTTGTCTAGAATTTGACCCTGCCAAGAAGAAATGAGGACCAAGTCTCCATTAGTCTTAGTCATCACTGAGCAGCTTCATAGAGAACACAGCTAGGCATTAGCAAAGCAGAGTCCTTAGTGCCAAGACAGTTAAAACTAGGATGCAAAAACTATAGTTTTGGCACTAGGGCCAGTTCTTTTCTTGGGCTTATAGGAACTCCCCTCCTCTCCCTCCTCAAGCACTGAGCAGAAAAGGCAGACTCCTTGCTGTGGATTGGCAACCTGGAGAGGGCTTGTTTGATATAGCCCTTTCTATCTGTCCATCCTGTCTAGCATGAGCAGAAACACATGCTTCCGGTAATAATCCTTGATCTTGAAATTTCTTTCTGGACAGAGGGGAAGCTGTATTGGGTTGAAATTTTCCAAAGTACCTCAGCCTTGCTAATGGAGGTGGTTTGCGACAGCAGCAGTGATACTGGGGAACAACATATTGGGCAGGGGGGAAGCTAGCATGGGGATCCAAACCCATGACCTTGGTGTTATAAAGCTATGCTCTAACCAACTGAGCTAACCAGCCAGGCTCAGGGGAACAGTTGAGGAGATAAATGGTCAGAAAAGAGCTTTACACTCCATAAACTGTTGTCAGGTATTCGTCTCAAAGCCTTCCACAGATCCACTGACCAGGAGCCTCAGGAAAGCCCCCAGCTTCCCATCAATCAACCTGCTTTTCCCTATTATGTCTGCAGACTCTACAGTGGTGGTTTATGCATCTCAGAAAGAATTAACATATATGGGATGAGACAAGCAATATGGAAGATTCGTGAAGACCCCAAGTAAACATGCTAAACACAAGGAAAATCAGGCTATCCATTGCTGTGGAAATCTAACCTCAGTCATTCCAGCCTCTCTTTCCAGAAGTGGTTCCCACTTATATCCTGGATTCCAAAATAGCCATTTGATAGTCTTTAATTATGGCTGCTTGAGTTCCTGTTAGCTGTTTTTTTTGTCTGCTGTTTACCTCTTGCATAGCTCTAGAGCATGCATTTCTTAACTAGGAAGCATATCCCTACTACCACCTAGGAAAAAAGAAATGGGACTCTTTTGTGAGAAATTAGTAGCCAATTGCAAGCTAGCTCTATCCCAGGAGATTCTGTATCTAAGGCTTTCTATATTTCCTCATTACCCTTTTTGGGGGAATTTCCCCCAAGGAGCAGGAACCACCCTAACTGCTGACTGGACTGCTTTGTAAGTTGGGAAGTTCTCAGAGGTCTCTTAAAGCCCACCCACTGAGTGAATCCTGAGTCTGTGCCACTAAGCAAACTAGAGCTGTCTCTGCCCATCTCTAGCCCACACCACAGAGGTGCTGTGACTTTGGCCTTTTGCTTCTTTCCAACAGGCTTTAACTTTCTAGAAGAATACAGATAAAGATGACTCTGGAATTCCATAAAGTTCTAGAATTCTTTTATGCATTTTTCTAAAGTTTTGGCATTTGGGAAGAATCTTTTTTAATGGCCTGTACATCAATGTTTTCAGCTCATGGAATGTCCTCTTCCCCACCCCCCATGTCTCCTGGGTTGTTTGAGGATTGTTCCTTAGTTGGTTTGTTTTGTTTTGTTTAAATGGGTGCTCCCACCCTTCTTATTCTCCTCCTTCTCCCCTCTAGCTGCCCATTTTTGACTCTTTCCATTTCTGACTCAGGGGTACTGAATATTCCCTTGTTAGGACTGAGCTACTTCCACAGAGCCATCTCAACTCAGAATAGCAACTCGGCAGTTCTAGGCTTCGTCCAGTCTTTTCCTAATTTCGTTGTATTGCATTATGATTAAATGTATGGATTCTGGGGTCAGGCGGACCTGGATTTGAATCTGTTACTTAGCAGTTATTGGTTTTGGGTAAATGGTTTAATTTCTCTAAATCTGTTGTCATGTGCAATATGTGGTTGCTGTTTTTACTGCATCAGAGACAAAAATGGTACTCCCAGAATCTGCTAGGAAAGATTTTTTCTAATTAAATACATAAGGCTGCCATCCCAGACCTACCAAAATGATTGATGGGAGCTAGGGCACTGAGGTGTTTCTTTGTTATTTTTTACATTGGCCAGGTTATTTTTCAGAAGAAATGGCTAGATTTGTAAAAGTCACTCCTATAATGTACATAGAATATTTATTTATTTATTTATTATTTTTTTTCAAAAGATGACCGGTAAGGGGATCTTAACCCTTGACTTGGTGTTGTCAGCACCACGCTCACCCCATGAGCTAACCGGCCATCCCTATATGGGATCCGAACCTGGGGCCTTGGTGTTATCAGCACCGCACTCTCCCAAGTGAGCCACGGGCTGGCCCTACATAGAATATTTAGCACAGTACCTGGTAGAAAGTAGATATGGAATAAATGTTAGTGATGATTTTTCTTTTTTAAAAATTTATTTATTAATATTATTTTTTGACCGGCTCCCGCTCACTGGCTGAGCGAGGCGCGGGAGCAACGCCGAGGCTTGCGATCCCGTTGCCGGTCCCCGGTCCGGTACGGGGGCAACACTGAGGGTTGCGATCCGTTGCCGGACACGGAAAAAAAGACAAAAGACAAAAAAAATATATATATATATATTATTTTTTACATTCTAAGATGTTGTGGAGCAGTTTGTTGGGAGGTGGAGAGGGAAAGGGGGAGGGAAATAGGAGGAGGAAGGAGGGGGGTGTTGTCAAGGCCCATGGCACCCCTCTCATCCTGGCAGGGGAGACCAGGGGGATTCCAGCAGCAGCTCAGTCATTGCTGGGCTGGATACAGATGTCAGGGGCATGTGGCTGAAGTCCTCTGCCCGCCACCACCCCAACTTGGGTGTTTCCAGTGGTGGCTCGGTGGTCATCACTAGGCTGGTTGCAGATGGGGCGGGGGCGGGGGGGGGAGTAATGATTTTCAAAAGGAACTTTCCACCACCTGCCAATCTTCAGGAGCCAGGAAGATGCTCTTTAAATACATTCAGATGCGAAGAGCCAGTGGTACTACTCTTGAGAGCAGGCTTTAGGGTCTGGAGTATTCTTTAATGTGGAATGGAGCTCATTTTTAAAATATCTTCTTTTTCCCCCTAAATAAGTATGGTTTTGTTTAACCAGAGTCTGTGGTAAGGGCTGCGAGGAACCCATTGTTTCCATAGTTGATCTCTTTGGAAGGTTCATGATTTCTGAACCTCAAAGTCAGCCCAGGGACCAGCCGCTGCTTCCACCCCCAGATCAAAGGAGAGATTGGATGGAATTTAGACTTTAGTTCTGGGGTCCCTAAGGAACTGAAATCAGAATATCTGTTCTTTTCAACCCTTAGAAAAAGGTCATTATGAGCATATCCTAACTCTGGACTTCTCTAAAATCAGGTCCTCCCTTGGCCTGCCATTCTGTCTTCCAGTGATAACTTGAGGCATGTAGCCATTAACTGGACTGACCAGCTTTTCCTGGCGTAGGGAGGAGCCAGACCCCCAGCCAGTAGTGGTAAGGATGGTGATGAGAGCCCTGGGCATTCCCTAACTTGTCTACTGTGTTACAGAAGCAACATCCAGGGCAGCGTCATCTGCAACAATGCTGTGATCGAGAAGGGAGCAGACATCAAGGACTGCTTGATTGGAAGTGGCCAGAAGATTGAAGCCAAAGGTAAGTCAGAGCCCAAGTTACAATCCCAGATACCATTTTTTATCTATCACACTAGCACTGGTAATGGTCAGTGCTGGTGAGAATGTGGGAAACAAGCGCATATATTGCAGGTGAGAACATAAATTGATAAAGCTGTCTTTGGAGAGCAATTGATATTATTTTCAATTTTTTAAATTTTGACTTAACAGTTCCATTTCTAGGAGTTTGTCTTACAGATAAGCTTATACTTGTATGTAGCCTTACTATAAAAAAAAAACTGAAAATGTACCAATAGATTTAATGGCCCAGATTAGTACCAATACTTTACAATGGCCATTCGACGTGAGACAGAAGGGCCATTAATGAAGCAAAGGCTCAGAAACTAACTCTGGCCTCCTGAAGTCTGTGAACACTTTGTCTGACCTGGTATTTAAAGGGAGGTAGTTGCATAAATTCCTGTCATAAGAGAAGATAGGTGGGATTTAACATTCTAAGCCATTCTCAGTCACTTAGAGGAGAAAGCTGTAAGCTGTGCTGTTATCTCGCTCTGCTCTGTAGCCTGTAGAAAGACTGTATAGTGCTTGAGAAACATACAAAGACAAGGGTTTCCCTCCTGGGGAGGGCAAAGTGTAATTTTCCTTAATTAGACTGGATGTTTTTAACCAAAAAGTAGACAAAGCTCAAGATCAATAAAAATGGCCAATTGCTTTTTAGATTATTCCTAAACCTAAAATAGAGCAGGGTAGGAGAGTTGCTGAAGGAACTAACCCCACCAATTCTGTAGAAGCCACATCATTTTTCTCATCCCCAGTAAACAGAGGCCGTCTTCAGTTTTGTTTTGTTTTGTTTTTCTCTTCTCTTTTTTAAAGTCTCACGCCTCCCATTTGGTCATTGAGTCCAACAGATCTGGATTCAAATCTCAGCTGTGCAAGTCACTGGATTTGCACCAGGTTAAATTTGTTTAATCTCTAAGCTTCAGGTTTTTTTAACTAGAAAAATTGGGACAGTAACACCTACGTTGGAGGATTGCTGTGAGAATTAAATACAATAAAATGTTATAAGAAGTATTCACTCCTCCTGGATGGAGTATACCAAGGGACTTAGAGTTCCTCATATACACTATACTGTTGTGCCTCTCCATGCCTGCATATGCCCTCCCTCTCTGGAATTTTTCTTAAAGATTCTGCCCATGTGTTTTCTCCTCTGTAGAACCTTCTCTGACTCTTCCCGTAACTCCCCACAGCAGAACGGAGCATTTCTTCCTCTGCATCCCTGAACTTTGCCATACTATTATTAAAGTATATCACAAGTTATGGCAATTATTTATGAATCTACCTCTCCTTCTAGACTAAGATTCTCAAGGCCAAGGATCATCTTATAACGATATGTATTCTTAGCCCTGAGAACAGGTCCTGGTTTATTAGTATATTTTGGGGGGTTTGGGGGGGTTAGTGAATAAATGAATTTTGGGCCCATAAAACATTTTGGGGGATTTCATGGCAGAAAGGGTTCCAAGAGAGGCCTCTGTGAGATGATTGTAATTATGAAATGGGTTTTCTGGCTTTAACTAAGCCATGAGGAGAACCCTTAATGGTCCTCCTGAAGGAGAGATAGCCAGGGAAGTCATCTGGACTCTAAACTGTACAACCCCACCCTTTCCTGCTCTCTGTTCTGCTGGAGGGACCAATGCATCCAGCACAGTGGTCAATGCCTTTCTGCTACAGGTATTACCTGGCCAGTTGCCTGTTTCCACTATCACTTTTCTTTGAGGCTGAGCCATATGGAGAAAGCAAATATCTAGCCATCAGTGTAGCACTCAAGACCTGTGTTACTGTGGATGACCTTGATACACATCAACAACCTTGGTCCTCATCAGCAAAGAGCTCAGTAGATGGCAAAGTCTCTAATCAGTCTTCCTCACATGGAAGGATTTCAGGAAAAAAATGTTCATCCTAAGAAGTAACGCTGTCCCCTCTCCAAATTCCAGTCATTTTCATATCACAGAGTCACCACATCCACAGCAGTCTTTTACCCCCAAACTAGACCTCTCTGCCCTTTTCTAGCACTGTCAAGAGAACAAGACATTTTATAACAACTGTGGCTTTTCTCACCCCATCTCAGCACTGTCAGTGATTATCTCTGGCAAAAATCCTGGCAGCCAAGTTTGACCTCCTGCTCAAGCAGTAGAAAGGCCACAGCCAACAGTCAACACCTGGAAGACTCTAATTGGACACTTCATCTGAGTCTCTTCTTACTGTCAATGACAGAACTTCGATTTCTTCCCTTTGACAACAATGATCAGTCCCTTGGCCATGAAAGTAGACCTGACATTGGTCAAGGTCTTGACAGATACTTGACACAGGTCAAGTCCTTCTGGCTAGCAGGAATCCTTCCCAGTTTCCCAACAGTGCAGCTTTTCATTTGTGACATGTTATTCCCTTCTATCCCACTGGTTTTTCCCCAACTTATCCTCTCTTATACACTTACCTTTGGGATCTTTCCCAACCTGATTCCAGCCGAGAGCTTTTCCAGTGTGTGACTGGAACTTACCCCCAACCCTGACCAAGCAGAACTAGTTCAGCATGTTACTCCCCTACAGGTTTCCTCCAACTTACTAAATCTCCATGAAAGTACTCCTAATATACCAGATATAGTCTCTCTCCCCTGAATCCCAGTGAACAAGGTCTTCTTTCACCACCAGGCCAAGAGCAGAGCAGAGAGAAGAGAGGAAAGTAGGGAGGGCAGGTGAGAAAAGGCTCAGGTGTTCATGTAGAGCATGGTAGAGCGGAAGAAAGAATTGTCTGCCCCAGCGAGGCACCTCATTCACCCTGGTCTGGAGCACTAAGGTCCAAGAAGAGAGTTAATTGGAACTGGGACTGTGTTCAGAACAGCCCAGTGTCATTTAAAAGCTTCAAACGTACTGTAAACTTCAGATCGTTGTACAGCTGGATTGCAGTTGATTGCCAGTTTGTGTACTGTTGCTTGGATGTGGCACAGTGGTTGGCAATGGAATAAAGGATACGTGGATCAGGAAAAAAAAAAAAAAAAAAAAAAAAAAATTCACCCTGGTCTGGAGCACTAAGGTCCAAGAAGAGAGTTAATTGGAACTGGGACTGTGTTCAGAACAGCCCAGTGTCATTTAAAAGCTTCAAACGTACTGTAAACTTCAGATCGTTGTACAGCTGGATTGCAGTTGATTGCCAGTTTGTGTACTGTTGCTTGGATGTGGCACAGTGGTTGGCAATGGAATAAAGGATACGTGGATCAGGAAAAAAAAAAAAAAAAAAAGAACAGCCCAGTGTCCATGGAAGAGACGGAGTGAAGAGCAAATGTCTAAAGTCTAGATGCAAGGTGATGAGGCTGACTCACAACTATAGAGATAAAGGGTAAAGAGGAGCATTTAGAGAGCTCTGGGAAGCTAGCCAAAGAAGCATTTCCTTTGTTCTTTTCCGGTCAGTCTTACCTTGGGGGTGGAGCCTGATTGACAGTCACACTCCAGGACCTGCCATGGCCCTAGGGAATTTAGCAGCCTGAGCACTGTCTGTGCCTCCTTCCCACTCTCCTCACTGAAGGAAGCAAATGGCTATGAAGTATAAAAAGGAGTACCTTCTTGGGCAGGAGTACACAGGTCACCCCTAGCTCCCAGCTATGAGCAGTATGAACAGACCCAAACATCTCTCACTATCAAACTTGGTCCAGTCATCAAGGATCTTCATTTTGCTGCACAAAAGACTTCTGGGGCAGAAGTGGAGCCTCAGGTTAGCTAAAATTTCTGCCTCATCTATCAGTATCACACTGAAGCCCCCAAGTGTAGCAGGAAAGGTGCTGGACTTTTATAGGCCGTGGGAAGGTAGCCTAGAAAGAATCAGTTTTCAGCCAGTTGGTCAAACTTTTCTGTTTGAGCCAGCAGAAGACTGGAAAACTCTTGTCTCCTGCACCTCCCCACACCTCCAGGCAAGAGGCAGACAACATGCCCCTGGTTCCCCCTGCCCCTTCCAGACCATTGGCTTACTGCCTCCTTTATATAGCTCTTTTTTCTTGAAAACCTCCTATAGCTTTCACCCCATTATTGGCCAGCTTCCAGGGCACTCTCCTAAATTTATTGAGGTTCTTTAGACCCTGGTTCAAAGTCTTCATCTCCCCTCCCACACTCTTTCCCAACATCTTGAACAACTTGAACATACTCATTAGTGAACTATCCAGACCCCAGCTTCATGATTCCCTGAACTTCTCTACCAATCTTCATCTCCATTTAGCTTTAGCTCTCCACTTACATGATCATATCCTATCCTTGTCATTACCCAAAACCTCTAAAATCTTCATATGCCAGTAACTGTGCTAGACAGCAG
The DNA here is from genome assembly GCF_000696425.1 of Galeopterus variegatus. NCBI lineage: Eukaryota > Metazoa > Chordata > Mammalia > Dermoptera > Cynocephalidae > Galeopterus > Galeopterus variegatus. The sequence goes on from NW_007733871.1 coordinate 80,910, forward strand.
AGGTATAATCATAACTACACTGTTCCTTCCCTGCCCTCAATGTTCTTATTGAAGTAGAGGAGAATGATATAATGATGTAGATAGAGATAGAGATATTTAATAGGTACAGAGCAGGAAATGGACAGTTCAGAAGGGAAGGTATCACAGAGTAGAGGTGCTGGATTAGGGCCTTTAGGGTAAGTAAGAGTGCAATGGGAAAAAATGGGAGGGAGGAGCATTTTAGGCAGAGGGAATAGGATGTGCCAAGGTCTAAAGGTATAAAACAGTATGCCTTGTTGGTATAAATGCAGAATGGTGGGAGATGAAGCTGGAGATATAGGCAATGGTCAGGTCATAGAGGGTCTTATGGGTTTCGAGTTTACAAAAATAAGAATAACCACTATTTATTGAGCACTCATCTTTTAACTCACCGAATTCTCACAACAACCCTATGTAGTAGGTAGTATTATTTTGATTATTACATATGAGGTATCTCCCTTTCTCCTTTGAATAGCTCCATTTATCCTTTTATCCTCATTTCTTCTCTCTCTTTTCCCCTCATTTCCTATCCTCTGGCCATACCATAGTATTTCATGTTCCCCTTTCTCACATCTCCACGTCTTTGCTGTTCTAACAGCCTGCAATGCCTTTCTTTTGATCACTGCCTGGCAAAACTCCAGTTCTCCTATGTAAGCCTCCCCAAAGCCAGATATATAGTCAGTCGCACCTTCCTGTGTAGGAAATGTCTCTCTCATAGCCTTTTTGGTAATTTGTATTTCCAAGAGCTTCTCAAGAGCAGAGCCACAATAGGAGAGGAATAAATGTTTGTGAACACAGAATTAGAAGAGTTGGGTTTGAAGTGACATCTTTTGCTGCCAATTCTCAGAAAAACCTTTTCCTTTTCTTTTGTAGCTAAACGAGTGAACGAGGTGATCGTGGGGAATGACCAGCTCATGGAGATCTGAGTTCTGAGCAAGTCAGACTCCTTTCTTTTGGCCCCCAAAACTACAGATGTTGGCTGGCCCACCTGTTTGACTCTGTATTTATTTCCCAATAAAGAAGGGCTTCCAAAGGCATGCTGGAGACTTGTGGAGCAGTCCCAAGCTCTGGGTCAGGTGGGCTCCAGGAATACACAGTTCATGGGACATGCGGTAAAGACCATCTAGAGCAAGTGTGTGTAACAGGATAGACACAATGGCCTAGCTCTCATGTACGGAGATTGTCAGGCAGGGGCAGCAGCTATCCAATGGAGCTGGAGAAAACAGAAATGGTAAGGGTTCCCCAGAGGAGGGTCTTGTTGAGTTCCTAGGAGGGCTACATTCTGACTGGCTGACCCAGCCCAGTCCATAAAGCATCTCCCACCTAAAAGGACCTGTGAGTACTTTAGTCCCTGAAGGCTTTCTAGATCTAGAGGCCTAGCTGCTGGCAGTGCTGCCTCCAAGCCTCAGCCCAGAGCTTACTATCATCTGCTCCCTTACCTTCCAGATTCCCAGCCCCTGTCATCACCCTACCCCCCCCCCCCCCCCCCCCCCCCCCCCCCCCCCCCCCCCCCCCCCCCCCCCCCCCCCCCCCCCCCCCCCCCCCCCCCCCCCCCCCCCCCCCCC
>NW_007733871.1:82751-89164 GCF_000696425.1 Galeopterus variegatus
CCCCCCCCCCCCCCCCCCCCCCCCCACTATTTACTTCCTGTCCGTCTAGCCTCTAGCCACTTTTTCCAGCTCAACTATTCTCCCTAGGAAGCTCATAAAGAAAGTAGGAGGCAGCCCCTGCCTACCCAGCAAGCCTACCCACACAGGTTTTAGTGGAGGCAAGAGCATGGAGAGCCATGGGCTGAGACCAGGGTCTGGGCCAAACCAGACCCCTCCCCACCTCCCTGTAGTCTGAGATCTGCCCAACCTGGTAAGGAAGAGCCAGGAACCTGTATCATGGTTTGCAATTCTTTCTGACTCTTCTCCAGCTGCACACCTTTACATCATAATTATACAGATTCTCCTGCTATAGATAATTGAAGAATGAGATTTCCATGTTCACAGTCCTTCTGGAGTCCTATCTACCTTCCCTCCACCACCCCCACTCTCAAACACACTTACACTTTGCTCTTGTCTCTCCCTGCACTGCTTTTACAGTCTGCAGGTGTTTGGTAGAAGATAAAAGTGGCTCCTGGGGTAAGATTTCACTTCCTAGAATTACCAAAGTAAAGGTTTCTCTTGATGTCCTCACTGTGGGTGGCAGTAATTATAAAGAATGATTTGAAATACTGGTTTCTACATTGCTTCAAAAATCTCAAGGTTCTCAAATTCATTTGAGTAATCTTGCTTGATCTTAGTGTGGTTCCCATTGAACTTGTGGGAGACTAGATGAACATTTCTACCCTTGGGGATCTCCACCTTCACCAGCCCTCCTGGGAGCTCTGGAGCTCCACATTTTTCCCACTGTTCAGGACAAGATTCCTGAAAGTTTGCCATCATCAGACAGGAGCTGAAATAGCCCAGCAGAAGTAGTTGAAACCACCAGGACTGAGGGGGAGGGGGAAATAAAGAGCTGTGGTGGTGCCCTAGATGGTCAACTTTGGAACTGAAATTAAATTTGTGGGGCCCAGAGACAGATTCCTGGCCTTGGTAGAAGAACTGACTTCTCTATTGTTTTGTTTCTTGAGTTTTTTTTGTTTTTTTTTTTTCTTTTTTCTTTTTGGTGGGTGGCCAGTACAGGGATAGAACCTTGGACCTTGGTGTTATCAGCACCATGGTCTAACCAACTGAGCTAACCAGTCAGCCCTTTCATTATTATTATTTTTTTTTTCCTGTAATGTTTTTTGGTTTGGTCCAAATCACTGCCTCTCCTCTGACCCTGACTCTCCCTATCTACAAAATAAGAGAGTTAAGACTGGGTGAGTTTTAAAGGCCCTTGTCATCTCAGGTTTTGTCCCTTTTCTCAGAGCCTCTGGCCCACAGGGTCTGGGTGGCCCAAGAAGTCAGAAAACTCCTTGACCACAGAAAGGGTATGGAGCTGGGTAGGTTTGGAGGAAGGGTCGGGTAGATGAGGAGAGGGAATTGATTAAACTGTTCCAGAGCCCTCTCATACCCCTTCCTGTCCTTCCCCATTGAGCGCGTGGAAACCCCTGATAGTGAGGTAGAGAAAAACCTCTCCTTTGTCTTCCCCTTGCACAAGCCCATCAAACAGCCCCTGCACCAAGGAAAGGATGGAGCTGGAGAAAACAGAAATGGTAAGGGTTCCCCAGAGGAGGGTCTTGTTGAGTTTGAGTCCCAGTGGGAGCAGCCCCCAGTTCCCCAGCTCAGGACACTGTTGCTATTGTCTCTCACAACTTCAGGACTGGCTGGGTAACCAAGATGCTTTGACTTTTCTTTGCTCTATTTGTCTACCAGGAAACAGGGACAGTTTTTGTTTCCTTTTAGTAGCAACAACAGAGGGGTTAAGTATATCTGAAATATAGTGAGCAACTGAACATCCACTGGCCGGCCACCTCTCTATGGGACAGGAGGCCGAAGAGCCAGGCAAGCAGAGGAGTTGATAGGGTCTGCCCTTCCTCTCCCAGTGATACTCGATGAGGGAAGTGGAAGAAGAGAGGACCTTCAATGCCAAATTAGGGAAGACTCTGAGGTGCTGAGAAACAGGATTCCAGGTACTCGCCAGGTCAGACAAAATTTGATGGCTACTAATCCAGGAACCCACTCCCATAGTAACACCTCATTCCTGCCTACTGGCAAGAGTTCCCTGAACCTATAAGGGGACTAGGATTCCAGGTACTCGCCAGGTCAGACAAAATTTGATGGCTACTAATCCAGGAACCCCCTCCCATAGTAACACCTCATTCCTGCCTACTGGCAAGAGTTCCCTGAACCTATAAGGGGACTGACTGGCAAGATTGCCCTCCAAGCTTTTTCCCAAAACCACAGGCTTATCTTTTTCCCAGTTATTCACTGCATTACTACTCCCATTCCACTCCCATCTGCAGTAGGAAGGGAGGGAAATTGTGTTTACCCATAGCCCCAAGAGCAATCTAGGGGCCTGTATAGCTGAGTTTAAAGGCTGTGTCTATTTTCAGAGGATTGTGGGGGTACACTCTCTTTATCTACAGCCATCCCTAAAGAGGTACGTAAACCAGGCCTGCTTTCTAAATAGTTAAATGTGTCTGAGGAAGTGGGAGAGAGGTATAGGAAAGACCACCCAGACGGAAGGTCTAGAAAGCTGTGCTCTGATAGAGCTGACCAGGAGGGAGAGAGGCTGGGCAGGAAAACACATTGTACTGGAGGCCAGGATGACCTGTCCTTAGCCTGAGCCATCTGCCACCACCCAGGAAGACTGCATTGGGGCCCTTTCTGCCATAGATAAATGGGGAGATGCTGCTTTAGTTCTTAGCCTCTCTCCTTCCCCCATACTCAAGGTGAAGGGCGATTCTCTGATCTTTAGTTGCAACTTCTGGCACCAAAGACTTGATACATGCTAATGGCCTGAAGCTCCCCACAGGGAAGGGGCATACATTCCCAGGCTTTGCCCCTAAATGTAATGCGTGGGGGTCAGGACTACCCAGGGCCCCTGCTTCTCTCCGCCACATCTCATAGTCATTGATTCTGCCTGGCCCAGAGAACAGAAGTCAGCGGAAAGCACAGTGAGTGAGAATCCCAGGGGAATGCCAGGGAAAGAAGGCCTGTCCTGGTACTTCCATTAACTCCCACATGGACTCTCCCCTGAAGGCAGACTGGTCACTTTCCCCAACTCTGTGTGTGCACACATGCATGCACATATGTGTGTGCACACGTGTGTGTGTTCCACCTCATTTTTCCTGGTACTATATCTCAGCCATATATATTCTGTCATTTAATCCTTATGTCAAAGTCATAGATTTTGTGACTTGCCCAAGATCTCACACCCAGTAAATGAAAGATCCAGATCTTGAACCACGTCTTCTCCTTTTAGATTCTATCATCCTCCCACCTCTCCCATCCAATTCCTCTCCCTTCTGGAAACCTCGAGTACCCGGAACTCACAGTGTTTTCCCTTTCTCTGTGCTACCCCTCAGGCTATGAGCTCCTTAAATGCAGCTCCTTTGCAACCCCAGAGCTCAGCAAAGGGGTGGACACATAAGAGACCCCAAGACATACTTGTCTCATGAGTCAGTAATTAGATACTATCCTTGGTAATAATGAACTTAATTAGATTGCTTTTCTCTTTTGTTTTTTGGAGAATGTCTCTGATTTGGGCCCAAAACACACATCCAGGTCCAGTGGAAGGAATCTGTTCTACTGTGAAGCAGGCAGCTTGCAGAGAGAGAAGAGGAGCCTCTTTATCCCTTCCTATTACCTGGGGTCTGTGGCTTTAGCTCTGGCTGAGCTTAGCTGCACTCATGAAATCATTTTGTTGGGGGAGAAGAAAGGTCATTTTGGAGCTTGGACCTCAGAGGGCAATAGGCTCTAGGTTGGAAAGGATGGAACTGAGACCTATTACTCCCACCCTGGTCTTTGGACTACAAGACAAGAGGTTTTCTTTCTTTTTTATGGTGGCTGACCTGTGTAGAAGAGGTTTTCTCAGTGAGCAGGCACTGCCTTGGAAGCATCCACAGTAATGCTGGACTTTGCCACAGTTGTTAGCAGTGATGGAAGAAAAGTCCCAGGACCCAGGTGATTATAAATCTATTTCTCCATGGACCTTATATCTTGCAGAATCTTGTAAGAAGGAAGGAGATCTCAAGAGCTACTTAAAGCAAAGAAGCTCTACTTACAGTCCTGATGACAGCCAGTGCTGATTCCAGGCCATTCCCTGTCTTTAGCTATAGCCTTGAGAGCAATCTAGGGGTCCATACAGCATAGTTTAGAGGCTGTTTCTATTTCCAGAGACTTGCTGGGAGTATACTTTCTTTATCCACAGTAGGACCCACTCTGACAGGGAAGAAGAAAGTACTATGCATATAGCCTGCTTTTCTTTTGCAGTTATTACTTGGCCAACAGCATTATAAACATAGTTCCTCCACAAGTGATTTGCTAAATGAATGGACAATGGAAGTGGCAAACAATGAGGTTCGCTCCTCAACCTAAAGTTTCTCTTTCCCCAGGACTGAGGCTGTGGAAATGATGTTAATTCACGAAATGAGTTTTCAAAAAGCAGTTTGGGGGACTGGCTGGTTAGCTCACTTGGGAGAGCATGGTGCTGGTAACACCAAGGTCACAGGTTCGGATCCCCATACCAGCCAGCTGCCAAAATAGAAAAATAATAATATAATCAAAAAGCAGCTTGTGTGTAGCAAGAGCCATAAAAATGTTCATACTTTTTGACCTAAACAACCCCAGTTCTGGGAATCTGTCCTAAGGACATTCTCCAAATGATTGATTACAAAGACTGTGTAGTAACATGAAGTGTTTATGATGTAATGATAAACAAAAAAGTCTGGAAGAATTGCCCAAGAAATTGAGCTTGTGTGTAGCAAGAGTCATAAAAATGTTCATACTTTTTGACCTAAACAACCCCAGTTCTGGGAATCTGTCCTAAGGACATTCTCCAAATGATTGATTACAAAGACTGTGTAGTAACATGAAGTGTTTATGATGTAATGATAAACAAAAAAGTCTGGAAGAATTGCCCAAGAAATTGGCCAGAGATAATAGTAGTTCTATTAAAATGATGAATTAATTGGAGATTCTTTTTCTCTTTCCCAAACTTTACATATTGGAATATTGATTCTACCCTACTCTGCCACTCTGGGTTTATCAGTCAGGACCCCAACAGAAACAACACACTCAGATGGGATAGTTGAAAGAATATGGGATAGTTTAATAGATGGACTATTCCCTCTATTCTTCCCTGTTTCCAGTCCTTTACACCCTGGTTTCTGCAACTCTCAGTGACTCATTCAACAATTACTGAGCACCTACGTATTGTCCAGGGAGGAAGGCAGACTTTCAAGTACATAAATTATTGTGTCATAAATGCAATAATACATGTACAAGGGTGCTTCAAAAAGTTCATGGAAAGGGCTGTCTGTTTAGCTCAGTTCACTAGAGCAGGGTGTTATAACACCATGGTCAAGGGTTCAGACCCAGTACCTGCTAGCCGCAAAAAAAAAAAAAAAAAAACCTCATGGAAAAATCGTGTTGTCTTTTAACTCTTATTTTTCCTCTAACTTTTTGAAGTACCCTCCTATAAATCAAGTGTTATAAGGAGCACAAAAAAAGAAGCAATTATCTACCAGGGAGGAGGCATGAATCAAGGAAGGCTTCAAAGAGGGGGTGATAGATTAGAGGTCAGTTTTGAAGACTGCCAAGACAAAAGGGTCACAACATATACAAAGGCAGGAACGCTTGGAACAACATCGTGGGTTTAGGAAATCACAAGTGGCTCTGCGGGGCTGGAAGGAACATTGGGTGGGTATGAAGGAACTATGAGAGAGAAGGCTTTACTTAGATCATGCAGGGCCCTGTGCTCCAAGGAGACATTGTGCTTTGGAGCTGTCTTCAGACTTGCATTTTAGAGAGATGACTGGCCTCGGTGGAGAGAGTGGACTGAAGCGGGCAAGAATGGAGGCAGGGAAGAGTGAAAAGAGAAGTCTTTGGGTTTGGGCCGGGTCGCGAAGAAAGTGTGGCCCTAATGGAGCCAGCGGACGCCGTTTCTCAGCATCGGCCTCTCCTGACTTGCACTCGGCCGGCGCCGCGCCTCTCGGAGATCTCCCTCCCGCCCTCGGGGGGTGGGGCGCCTGCGGGCGGGGGAACGGGCAGACTGGGAGGCGAGGCCGGGGTGGCCCTGCCTGGGTGGTCTCCTGTCCCGCCCCCTGCGGCGCGGTTACCTAGCAGCAGATCCGGCCGCGCGGCTCCGGGTAATTTGCGGGTCCCTCAGCCAATGGGAGGGCGTCGCCCCGGCCCGCTCTCTTTTTCTGGGGTTCCAGCCGCCTCCCGGACACTGCCGTCGCCACCTCGAGCCGCGCCGTGCACACGGGATCCACTCCTCCGGCCGCCGCGCCCCACGGCCCGCCGCGCCCCGGCCCGCACCGCCCTGCACTCCGCCCTCCCGGCCGCCCTGCTGTACGCCTGCACCCCCCAGCCTCACCCCCCCCCTT
>NW_007733871.1:90047-103285 GCF_000696425.1 Galeopterus variegatus
GCCCCCGCCCGGCCCCGGCCGGCCCCCCGTGGAGCCGCGCCGGGCCCCCGGGATCCCCTCCTCCGGCCGCCGCGCCCCACGGCCCGCCGCGCCCCGGCCCGCACCGCCCTGCACTCCGCCCTCCCGGCCGCCGCCGCACGCCTGCACCCCACAGTCTCACGCCCACGCTTTCGTGGTCCCCACTGAATCCCCACGCGGGGCCCGGCGGTACAGGAGGGCCAGGCCAGCCTATGGGGGCGCCCAGATAACGTGGGTTGGGGCGCCTGCGCCCCCCATCTCCGCCAGCATGGCTCAGCCGCCGCCCCTCGGGGAGCTGCCCCCGGGCTACACACCTCCAGATCGATCCACAGGACCCCAGGTGAGTAGAGGGAACGCTAGAGGAAGGAAGAGTGGGGCCAGGTCTGTCACTCGGGCCTCTTCAAGGTGTGATGTCTTTAAGTGTCTGCTGTGTGTCACCGAGTGTGTTAGAAAACAGAGGAAAGTTAGCATGACCAGACAAGCTGTGTGTGTGTCTGTGTCTCCTAGACACCTGGCCAGTAAGAGTGAGTGTGTCTGTGGGTTCACCTCTGGATCCACCTGACAACAGGTGTGTGTATATATGTATCCTACTCTCAGAAAAGGGTGTATGTCTTTCTCGGGGTGAGGTGGAGGTGGGGGGTAGTTAAATCTTTTTCCAAGTTTGGGCTTGTGTCTGTGTAGGTGCTCCCTGTCCTGCATCCAGAAATCAAGCAGCTAGGGCTTGGCAGAGGGTATACAGGGAGAGAAAGGAAGGATTTCATGCATTGTTACAGTGATGCTTGGTTAACCCTTCTCTTTCCATCCCAGATCCTAGCTGGGAGCCTGAAGGCTCCACTCTGCCTTCGTGCTTACTTCCAGGGCCTGCTCTTCTCTCTGGGCTGTGGGATCCAGAGACACTGTGGCAAAGTGCTCTTCCTGGGACTGTTGGCCCTTGGGGCCCTGGCACTGGGTCTCCGTGTGGCCATTATTGAGACAGACCTGGAACAACTCTGGGTAGAAGGTGAGTTGTGGACACTGGCTATAGCTGCTTGGATATGGTGAGCCCAAGACAACAGGGTGAAGAGCTGGCTACTGAGCCGTAGTAGGCCTGGTGGGGTGTATGCCAAACAGAACCTGTGCACCTGGGCATCTGGAAGCACTGCTCCCTCCCACACCTGTAAATGGACATCTGCAGATGGTGGAGTCCTATGAATAGGTATATAAAATATTCATCTAGAGGGCCGGCCCATGGCTCACTTGGGAGAGTGTGGTGCTGATAACACCAAGGCCACGGGTTCGGATCCACATATAGGCATGGCCGGTTAGCTCACTTGGGAGAGCGTGGTGCTGACAACACCAAGTCAAGGGTTAAGATCCCATTACCGGTCATCTTTTAAAAATATATGTGTATATATATTCATCTATAATTATATGTATTTATGTATCATTTATTGCCAACCTTCTATGTGTATTTTTGACTGTGCAGCAGCAGGGTTTGTTTAAAAGACAACTAAAACAAGACCTATCTTTCAGTAGCAAGGAAAGTAAAATATGTGCTGGGATAGCTATAATATAATACTAAACAGAATATGACTATATTGTATAAGAAAAGGAGGGAAAGATCACTTCTGACCAGGAGAATCAGAGAAATTAGGACTAGAAAGCTAGAGAAACTGAGTAAATCATCTGACCTCCAGATGAGAGGACTTATGCATCCAGGTCCCCTGCAACCATTTAGTGGAAAAGCAGTACAGAATCTGCACTTTGAGGCAACAGGAAGGGTCAGATGGGATCAAATCCTCACTTCCTAATGGACAAAAATGATTTCTTATTAATAATTTCAGCATGACTCTGTTCTTTCCTGAAGCCTGGTTTCACATGGCAGCCTTTGGCAGAAGCAAACTCCACTCTGTTCTTTCCTGGGAAATTTGCATTTTTGGGCTCCCCTAGACCTCCTCCAGCCCTGGCTCATGCCCAAAGCCAGGGGCCAGATTGGAGTTTCACACCCTTAAATTATTTCAAATGCTGGCTAGTCCTCGGATCCAGAGCAGATGTTTCCTAGAGCCTGCCTGCCTTGTGGTCTCCCATACTTCATCTCCACCCTACTCTCTAGCCCTCTGCAGGCTCTTTCATCCATTCACACTCTAGGACAGCCCTAGGGTCCAGAGCAGATGTTTCTCTGTGCCTGCCTGCCCCCAGCCCCAGAACACACATGTGTATGCACGCACATACACATACCCCCACCCACACCACCGCTGCCTGGGTGGTCCCAAATGACTCTTGGATTTCCTTCCACAACAGAGGCAGTCTCCCTCCCATTCCTCTTTCCCCATTCCCCAGATCTTCCCTGTCTAAACACTGTTTGAACCTCCATGTTTTCTCATCCTCTCTCCTGCACTCCAGCACAGGAGAGGATAGACACCATCAAGTTTTTGCTGTTGTCTGGGGGAGGGTGTTTAACTCCTAGGCTTTTTTCCTTTATTTCAGAATAGCGCTCTGTCCTTTATTGGCTGGGAGTGAGGTAAAAACAGTGATCTTTTCTCTGTAGATCTACAGCTGAGCCTTCTCTGTAGTTGAGGCTTCTCCCTCAGTGCCCTAGGCAGTGAGGAGCTGATCAAGGTGAGGACTGAGAGGAGTTCTCTGTTCCTTTTCCGTTTTGCTAATACAGAAAGCAGAGGAAGAAACAGGACATTGGCTGAGTTCTGGGCCAGAGTTCAGGGTCCTCCCCAGCTTTGCCATGATGAGACTTGGAATGTGACTTGTTTGTCTTTCCCAGTCAACTTTAAAGCTAAAGGGCTCAGAGGTAGATTGTTCTTTAAAATAAAAATTATAGGGCTGGCCCGGTGGGGCACTGCTACAGTGCGCCGCTTGGGAAGCGCGGAGGCGCTCCCGCTGAGGGTTCGGATCCCACGTACAGACATGAAAGAAGAAGAAAAGAGAGGAGGGAGGGAGGAAGGAAGAAGATTGATTTACTATCCTTTGTAACAAGAAGTCTGGCGGTAGGAACTCCAGGATGCTTAATTGAGCAGCCCATGGAATCAGCCAAGGACCCAGGTTCTTCCTGTCTTTCTCCTCTGCCATCTTCAGCATACTGGACTTTTATCCTATGGCTTACCCCAAGGTGGCTGCTGCAGTGGCAGAAAAAGGAAGGTCATTCCTGTCTTGCATCCCTTTCTGAAAGTGAGATAAAATTTACCAGAAGCCTCCCAGCCAACTTCCCATTTGGTCTCTTTGGCAAAAACTGTGTAGCATCCTATAACTAAATCCTTCACTTGGCAAAGGCAGTAGAATTACTGTGATTGCCTTCTTAGACTAATCAAGTGTTACCCTCTGATGCTGGGGAGGAACCAAGCTGTCCTTAATCACTAGGCCTTTCAGAGGATGGCCAACAAAGTCAGGGTCTGTTAGAAACAAGAGAGATGAAAGAGCTGTCAGCCTCACCTTCAAATCTGCCTCCACACCGCCCCCCTGTGGTGTATCTAAATCTGGCCAAGTCGAGCTTAGAGCCCTTCCACCAAATTCTACCAGATTCTTTGGAGTCTCCAGAATCAAGTTTAAGCTCCATAGCACACATTCTAGGCCCTCTGTAATCTGACTCAGTTGCTTCTCCAGCACTGTCGCCAGCTCCTCCATGGCACACTTTTAGTAGTACCAAAACCCTGAGCCTTTGACAGTTCCCTTCATTCTCTTGGTCCAGAACCTCTTCCTGCATTCCCCTGACCAACTCTTACTTGGCTCCAGAATACATTCTTAGGAGATGAAAAAATCAGATTATTTCACTCTGCTCAAAGCCTACCATGACGCACTCCTATTTCACTCAGAGAAAGCCTGAGACCCTACAATAATTTATAGGCCCTTACATGTGAAATTTCTAGACCAAAGATTATGAGCATACACATTGCAGTATTGCTTTCCCCCAAATAGTGTACCTACCAAATTACATTCCCATGGCAAATTAGAGTATATTCCTGTAAACTAGCAATGAGTGCTATCAATTTTTAAATTTTTGCTAATTTGATAGATGGTAACTTGTTGCTGTTTTAATCTGCCATTTATAAGATTATAAAGTGGACTCTTTTTCCATGTTAGTTAACCAGTTATATTTTCCCTTTTATAAAGACACAAAGGTTATTTTCGTTTGTTTGTTTTCCCTAAGTAACTGGCCTTAATTTTTTTTTTTAAAGATGACCGGTAAGGGGATCTCAACCCTTGGCTTGGTGTTGTCAGCACCACGCTCAGCCAGTGAGCAAACCGGCCATCCCTATATAGGATCCGAACCCGCGGCCTTGGTGTTACCAGCACCGCACTCTACCGAGTGAGCCACGGGCCGGCCCAATTGGCCTTAATTTTATAGAAGTTTTAGGTCTACAGAGAAATTGAGCAGAAAGTAAGGCCTGGCAAGTTAGCTTAGTTGGTTAGAGCATAGTGTTGTAACACCAGGGTCAGGGATTTGGATTCCCATATGGGCCAGCCACCAAAAGAAAAAGGAAAGAAAATACAGGAAGTTCCTATTACCCCCCCCCCCCATATATATAGTTTCTCCTATTATTAACATGTTACATTAGAGTGGTACATTTGTTACAATTATGAACCAATATTGACCTGTTATTATTAATTTGGTTTACATTAGTCTTCCCTATTTGTGTTGTATAGTTCTATGGTTTCTGCCAAATGCATAATGTGTATTCACTATCACAGTATCACACAGAATAGCTTCACTGCCCTGAAAATCCTCTGTGCTCCACCTATTCATCCCTCCCTCTGTACTTCCCTCCTTCCCTGAAACCCTGGCAACCACTGAGTTTTTTTCCCCCATTATGTCAAACATTTATCATTTCTTTGAAGGCACAAAAGTTTTTAACAAATGTTTTGATTTCAGTGTTCTCCTTCCACTATTCTATTTCCTCCCCACTCACCTACAGTCTTTTTTCCTCCAGTTCTTTCTCTTTTTCTGGTACATTTTTTCTCTCCCGGCAACCATTGAATAACAACTTCATATCTGTACTCACTATGTGCCAGGCAATTTCCTAAGTACTTTGCCTACATTGATTCTAATTCTGCCAAGGTAGGGACTGTCTCCAATTTACACATAAGGAAATCGAGGCTCAGAGAGAGTAAGTAATTTGCCCAAGGCACAGACTAAGGGTATCATAGCCAAGACTCAAAGTCAGGTCTGTACAGAGCCTGTGTCTTCCTGCCTGCACAATACATCCCAGTTCTTCTGTCCTTATTTCTGTCATCATTGTTGTCAGCTGAGGTTTATTTTTTTCTTTTCCCCATTTTTCATCCTGAAGATTCTTTATTCTCTTTGGTGTTATGTTTTAAATTGTCAGTGTTTCTTTCTCTTGCTTTCTTAGCAGATCTCTCTGGGTTCCTTCCTTCTCCAATGTCTCCTTCCCCACAGCAAACTCACTATGGGGAGCTTATCTCTGTCCTCCCCTCCTTTCCCTTCAAGTGGCAGCCTCTGGCCTAAGCCTGCTAAAATAAACACTGCAGTACAGGCCTGGGAAAGAAATGGGGCATAGGGAAGAGTCAGGGAAGGAAGAAAAAGAGTAGGTGGAATTAGACAGGGAAGGGAAGGCAGGATAACTGTGCAAGACTGTTCATGAGGGGAGGGCCAGGAATGTGATGTGGGTAGGAGGATGGGAGTATATGCGTAAATCTGTTGGGGGGTTCTCATGAGTGAGGAGATTATGTGGATTTGAAAAAGAGATCGGGGAGCATGATGATCCCAGGTAGGGCTAGAGTCTCAGAGAAGCAGTACATGTGGGTCCCGGGGTGTTAGTGACCAAACAGGGAACCCCCCCACCCCAATAGGTGGGAGCAGAATTGGGTCTGAGACTGGACCAAATCCACAAAGCCTCCAGGGGTAGGTTTGGCTCTGGCCCTCATCCTCCTCCATACCATAGTTAGGTCATATTCCCCCACAGGTTCCTCCCTCCCCCGGCCCTAGTTATAGAGCATGACTCCATGGCCAGCACAGTGCAGGACTTGAGAGACACTAAGATCAAGGAGACTAAGGCAGGCCTGGTACTGGGACTCCCTGTGATCTGGACATTGAGGCTGCTGAAATGAATCTGGACCCCTCCTTCCCCTTGGTCCAGTTTAATTTCACCTCAACCAGGGTACATAGACTGATCCCATGTACTTCTTGCCTGAGAGGGAGCATCATGCTGAAAGACTGTCTGGGCCTCCCCCTTGCTCATGCAACTGCAGGGCCCATTATTACCAGGCACTCCCATCCCTGCCCTCTTCCCAGAGCAGTTTGCAGAAAGGTATGTGGATATAAATCACTGCCCAGGGCAGCCTGAACTAAGAACCAGCCCCAACCCTATACCTGTTTTGTAGGATACCCTCTCAATGGCAGCCTCCCTTTTGTCCCCTGTTGTCCGTCCTTGTCCTCCCCACCAGAGAAGAGAGGGATCAAGTGAGGGCTCTCTTACCAAGATGCCCCCATAACCCTAGCCCCCAGCCCAGGCCCATCTCATGCTGATTCTTTTTTCTTCTTTTTTTTTTTTTTTGTCTTTTGTCTTTTTCCGTGTCCGGCAATGGATCGCAACCCTCAGTGTTGCCCCCGCACCGGACCGGGGACCGGCAACGGGATCGCAACCCTCGGCGTGAGTATTCCATTCTCGTTCAGTTCTCCTAAGGAACCCTCAAGTAGCATATGAACCCCTTTTTCCTCTTGTAAGCCCAAACAAGGCTGGACTTATCAAAATAGACTTGTACAAAGAAACTAAGAACAAAAGAGCTAAGCACAAATATACCTTGTTTCCCAAATGTCTGTGTGGCCCTGTGAATGTGGTACTTTTTCCAAAACCCACCCAAGTTATGCCAGGTCCTCCCAGCAGCATATTTCCAGGCCTCTGCTCCCTCTCGTGGCCTCCTATCTGCAGGACAGTGGCTATTCACTCTTTCGGAGTAGGAAAGAGGCTCAGGAGAATAGTTATCTATACTTCAGGCTTACTGAGCTCCACAGGGGGCATGGTTCCTGGAGGTACAAGCCCAGGTACACCCAGTTATCCACGCCAGGGCCTTAAGTATCAAACCCCGTCTCTGTCCCCCTCCAGGCTCCCAATGTGGCTCAGGAGCTGAGTGGGGGCTGCCATGGCTTCTCCCACAAATTCATGCACTGGCAGGAGGAATTGCTGCTGGGAGGCATGGCCAGAGACCCCCAAGGACAGCTGCTGAGGTAGGGCCTCCCCAGGGAGTTGGCGAAGGGACTGGTACATGGAAATCCACCCTCTAATGCAAAGTAGTTTTGGCAAAAGCCCCGTGCACAACCACCTGGTGTTTGGGCCAGCTCTGACCCCTAATTTGCCTGCACCCACACCAGGGCAGAAGCCCTGCAGAGCAGGGGACTGGTACATGGAAATCCACCCTCTAATGCAAAGTAGTTTTGGCAAAAGCCCCGTGCACAACCACCTGGTGCTTGGGCCAGCTCTGACCCCTAATTTGCCTGCACCCACACCAGGGCAGAAGCCCTGCAGAGCACCTTCCTGCTGATGAGTCCACGCCAGCTGTATGAACACTTCCGGGGTGACTACCAGACACATGACATTGGCTGGAGTGAGGAGCAGGCCAGCACAGTGCTGCAGGCCTGGCAGCGGCGCTTTGTGCAGGTCAGTGTGGACAAGGACAAGGAGGGGTACCTTGAGGCCATTCCCTTCTCCCACCCCCTCAGATCCACCCTGTCTCTCCAGCTGGCCCAAGAGGCCCTACCTGAGAATGCATCCCAGCAGATCCACGCCTTCTCCTCCACCACTCTGGATGACATCCTGCACGCATTCTCTGAAGTCAGTGCTGCCCGTGTGGTGGGAGGCTATCTGCTCATGGTGGGTCTTGCCCTGGCACCTTGTTCCCTCCTCTACGCAGTGCCCACTCTGGGAGCCCCTGTCCAAGATTGAGCCCTCTCTCCCCACAGCTGGCCTATGCCTGCGTGACAATGCTGCGGTGGGACTGTGCCAAGTCCCAGGGTGCTGTAGGCCTTGCCGGGGTGTTGCTGGTGGCTTTGGCAGTGGCCTCAGGCCTTGGGCTCTGTGCCCTGCTCGGCATCACCTTCAATGCTGCCACTACCCAGGTACACCAGGACTGCAGGGCAGACTTTGGGTGTCACTGCCAGGCTGCACAGGTCCTCCAGCTGCCAACCCCTCTGCCTCTCCAGGTGCTACCCTTCTTGGCACTGGGCATCGGCGTGGATGACATATTCCTACTGGCGCATGCCTTCACAGAGGCTCCACCTGGCACCCCTCTCCAGGTGAGGCCTCATCCTCCAGCCTGGGTTCATATAAGGCAGATCAGCATAGTGGTTAGGAGCCTCTTGATTTGAATAAGTTTGAGCTGCCAATTAACCTCTCTGTGCCTCAGTTTTCGCATCTGAAAAGGGGGGTAATAATAGTGCTTGTGGTCTAAGGGTGGTTGTGAAGTCCATGAGATATTTCACCTTGAGTGCTTAGAACAGTGCAAGACACATATGTGGTACTCAGTAAATGTTAGCTGCTGTGCTATTATTGCCCACCTCTGCCATCCCAAGTTCCTGAGCCTCCCCTTCACTCTATCTTGAGGACCCTAGGCCCCCCTCCTCTGTGACCTGAGGGCATGTCCCCACTCTGTCCTGGCAGGAACGCACAGGAGAGTGTCTGCAGCGCATGGGCACCAGTGTTGCACTCACATCCATCAACAACATGGTTGCCTTTTTCATGGCTGCCCTAGTTCCCATCCCTGCACTACGGGCCTTCTCCCTGCAGGTGAGGCCACACAAACTGGGCGGGCTCAGGGTGGAGGCAGAGCTGGAGGTGTGTGTCATCCAGCCTTTGTGCCCCTCCTGTCCATCCCCCAGGCAGCTATCGTGGTGGGCTGCAACTTTGCAGCTGTGATGTTTGTCTTCCCGGCTGTTCTCAGCCTGGACCTGCACCGGCGCCACTGCCAGCGCCTTGATGTGCTCTGCTGCTTCTCTAGGTACCATCCCTATACCCCCATTCCCTTCTTCACTTGACCCCACCCCAGCTTATTCTCTCACCAGCACTTCAAGGCATAGACTTGTCATCCACTCTGCCTCTTCCAGTCCCTGCTCTGCTCGAGTGATTCAGATTCTGCCTCAGGAGCTGGGAGATAGGACAGTACCAGTAGGCATTGCCCACCTGACGACCACAGTTCAAGCCTTTACCTGCTGTGAAGCCAGCAACCAGCATGTGGTCACCATCCTGCCTCCCCAAACCCACCTGGTGCCCCCACCTCCTGACCCACTGGACTCTGAGCTCTTCAGCCCTGGAGGGTCCACACGGGACCTTCTAGTCCAGGAGGAGGGGACAAGGCAGAAGGCAGCCTGCAAGTCCCTGCCCTGTGCCCGCTGGAATCTTGCCCATTTCGCCCGCTATCAATTTGCACCCTTGCTGCTCCAGTCACAGGCCAAGGTAAGACTGGGTGGGGCAAGGCAGAGGCTTAGTGTTTCTGGGCCCCAAGAAGGGCAGAGGACCTGGCCCCCACCTGAGGGCTGGAGTGCAGTCTGGGCCTCCGGCTTAGTTGCCACTTCCCACAGGCCCTGGTGCTGGTGCTCTTTGGGGCTCTTCTGGGCCTGAGCCTCTATGGAGCCACTTTGGTGCAGGACGGACTGGCCTTGACAGATGTGGTGCCTCGGGGCACCAAGGAGCATGCCTTCCTGAGCACCCAGCTCAGGTACTTCTCCCTGTACGAGGTGGCCCTGGTGACCCAGGGAGGCTTTGACTACGCCCACTCCCAACGTGCCCTCTTTGATCTGCACCAGCGCTTCAGTTCCCTCAAGGCCGTGCTGCCCCCACCTGCCACCCAGGCACCTCGCACCTGGCTGCACTATTACCGCAACTGGCTACAGGGTGAGAGACAATGAGACCAGTAGGGAGGGGTGCTGCAAGGAGAAGCCCCCTGGGGCTGCAGGCTAACTGTACCCTGTCCTGTTCTCCCCCAGGAATCCAGGCTGCATTTGACCAGGACTGGGCTTCTGGGCGCATTACACGCCACTCATACCGCAATGGCTCTGAGGACGGGGCCCTGGCCTACAAGCTGCTGATCCAGACCGGGGACGCCCAGGAGCCTCTGGATTTCAGCCAGGTTGGGGGAAGGCTAGAATGGTCAGGGAGCGCAGAGGGGCTCCAGGCCTCCTGGGCCCAGGCTTTCAGCCTTCTCTGCTTCTGCAGTTGACCACAAGGAAGCTGGTGGACAAGGAAGGACTGATTCCACCAGAGCTCTTCTACGTGGGGCTCACTGTGTGGGTGAGCAGTGACCCCCTAGGTCTGGCAGCCTCACAAGCCAACTTCTACCCCCCACCTCCTGAATGGCTGCATGACAAATACGATACCACCGGAGAGAATCTTCGCAGTGAGTCCTGGGGGAGCTCAGCAAGAGCCTCAGCCTCAGCCCGCACAGTCCCTGCCCCTGAGACCCTGCCTGCTGTTCCCTGTGCTCACTCGCCCCTTCCCTCTTGCTGTTCTCCCCTCCTCTCTGCAGTCCCGGCAGCCCAGCCCCTGGAGTTTTCCCAGTTCCCCTTCCTGCTGCGCGGCCTCCAGAAGACTGCAGACTTTGTGGAAGCCATCAAGGGGGCCCGGGCAGCGTGCGCAGAGGCAGGCCAGGCTGGGGTGCATGCCTACCCCAGTGGCTCCCCCTTCCTCTTCTGGGAGCAGTATCTGGGTCTGCGGCACTGCTTCCTGCTGGCTGTCTGCATCCTGCTGGTATGCACTTTCCTCGTCTGTGCCCTGCTGCTACTCAACCCCTGGACAGCTGGCCTCATAGTGAGTACTTGAAGGGGTGGAGTCAGAGAACCAGTGGCACTCCCACCCTTCCCTGCCCAGCCCATCATCCCTCCTGTCAGGAACCCTGGGTGAGTCCTGCCCTCCCCAGGTGCTGGTCCTGGCGATGATGACCATGGAGCTCTTTGGTATCATGGGTTTCCTGGGCATCAAACTGAGCGCCATCCCCGTGGTGATCCTCGTGGCCTCCGTAGGCATTGGTGTCGAGTTCACAGTGCACGTGGCTCTGGTGAGCAGCTGGGGGAGGGATGGGTCAGCTGACTCAGTATTCAACAAATGTGGTTCAAGAATCTTCTATGTGCTATGTACTGTTTAAGAACTAGAGATGTAATAGCAATACAGTATTTTTTTTTTTTTGGTGGCTGGTTGGAGAACAGTCTTTACCTTCAAGGAGCTTTTATTCTAGGGGGTAGAGATAGACAATAAACAAGTAAACAAATAAGAAGCCATTTCGGTAGAGAGAAGGGAACAAAGGCCTGTCTGGAATGGGTTAAGGACAGAATGGAAGGTGAGAAAATGAGAACAAACTATTATTATTATTATTATTATTTTGGCAGCTGGCTGGTATAAGGATCTGAACCCTTGACAAGCTTATATTCTAGGGGGTAGAGATAGACAATAAACAAGTAAACAAATAAGAAGCCATTTCGGTAGAGAGAAGGGGACAAAGGCCTGTCTGGAATGGGTTAAGGACAGAATGGAAGGTGAGAAAATGAGAACTATTATTATTATTATTATTATTTTGGCAGCTGGCTGGTATAAGGATCTGAACCCTTGACCTTGCTGTTATCAGCACCACACTCTAACCAGCCAGCTTCCAACAATTATTTTGAATGGTTTTACTGTGAAGGGGATCAGAGAAATGGGATGGTAGCTGGATGTTTATTTATAAATCAGGTGATAGGCAAGAGTCTGCCCCCCCTATTCTGGGCATCTCTGTGTGTCTAAGCCCACCAAACACATCCATTCAGTGTCACTTAAGTGGACCCAAACATGCTTCCTGGACCATTCCCAGGAACTCAGTTCACCAGCCTTCTGTGGGCCAACACATGGGTGAGCACTGGGAACAGATAAGTAGCACTGGTGACATGGGTGAGCTGGCCATGGTTGGCAAAGGAACAGCTCCAGGACCACTCTGTTCCTCCAGGGCTTCCTGACCACCCAGGGTAGCCGAAACCTGCGGGCTGCCTGTGCCCTAGAGCATACATTTGCCCCTGTGACCGATGGGGCCATCTCCACGTTGCTGGGTGTGCTCATGCTTGCTGGTTCCAACTTTGACTTCATTGTAAGGTAGGGGAGGGCTGCGGGTGAGAACCTGCCCACGCTGGCCTCAGTGCCTGCCCAGGCTGACTCCACACCCCCACCCAGGTACTTCTTCATGGTGCTGACAGTGCTCACACTCCTGGGCCTCCTCCATGGACTTGTGCTCCTGCCTGTGCTGCTGTCCATCCTGGGCCCCCCGCCAGAGGTGACCACACCCTCTCTCTGCTCGCAGCCCAGCGGATGGGATGGGGACAGGCAAAGGAAGGGACAGAGCCAGGACAAAATGCCCTCAGTGTCCAACAGTCAGGGTTTGGCTCAAAAGGGCTCTCCTCAACAGGTGCCACTGGATGAAAGTGGCAGCCTCCTCCTTTCCCTAGACACCATGCTCCTGCCCCTCAGCCCTCCTGGCTTCTTCATAGGACCTACCTTAGCCTTTTAGGATCCAGAACAAGGTGCAGGGTTTGCCGTAGGCCTCAACATCCCATTGCTTGTCAGCTCTTGAATCCTGTTGGAGGCCCAGCTTCCCAGCAGTCATGGTGATCACCAGGGAAGTGCTAAAGGGGACTCACTGGGGCTGGTGTCTCTCCCCAGGTGGTACAGATGTACAAGGAGAACCCAGAGGTCCTGACGCCCCCAGCTCCGCGGGGAGGTGGGCTCACGTGGGGGATGTCCCCCACCCTGCCCCAGAGCTTTACCAGAGTGACTACCTCCATGACCGTGGCCCTCCACCCACCTCCACTGCCTGGTGCCTACATCCACCCAGCCTCTGATGAGTCCACTTGGTCCCCTGCTGCCACCCCAGCTACCAGTGGCTCTGCTAACCTCAGCTCTACGGGACCATGTCCAGCCACTGGGTGAAAGAGCAGTTGAAGCCTGGAGACCCTGTTTGGGCCCCATGAAGTCACTGGGAAGCAGTGGGTGGATACTGAATGCAGGATAGACCCTTTGAGGGCCCTGCTGCTGCTGCTGTCTGTCTATATTTATCCACTCCCCTGACTCAGCCATCACAGACCTCCCTGATAGCCATACAGAACAGCTACCCATCGGCTCTGAGCAGCCTTGCACACAGATCTGTGTGTGCTGGTGTCTGTGTCCAGGTCGGGGTGGAAGCCAGCATTTCAGGCTGCAGTGCAGCGCTGTCCCTCCTCCCACCCCACACTGCTGCCTGCCCAGCATACCAATCCTGAGGGATCCTCT
>NW_007733872.1:0-659 GCF_000696425.1 Galeopterus variegatus
CTTGAATACTGCATGAAACAGCTCCAGCAGTTGTTGATGGGATTGTCTTTACTGTCAGCCTGTTGTGCTATTCCACTTTTGTGTAAAACGCTTTTACAAGAAGGAATGCTTATCATGTCACATTAGAAAGTCAAATGGCTCTCTTATGAGCTCTATACTTTGGTTGGAAATCATGCCCAGAGGCCAACTCTTTTACTGTGCCAAAAATGATATATTCTGCATAAAATGTGAATTATCTTAACTTCCTAGCCACCAACTCCTCCCCCCACTTAGGGGATAGTTGCGATTGGCATGGCCACAGTGACAGCCAAAATCCTGTTGTCATGGGTAGTTTCCTGGGGACAAAGCAAAGATGGGACTCTTTTCTAATTTTAAGTGTAATCAAGGTTCAAATGATAAACAAATTCAAATATTAGACTTAAAAGTCAGAAGCAGGGTTGAAGTTAGGATCCTAAAGCCAGGAGCAGGACTTACATTGAGCAACTGACCAAGGAAGAGTAATTACCTCAAAAGCTAGAGGGTGTCCTTGAGTGAGTGGGTCAGGCTGTCTTCAAGGACCAGAAGGAGGGAAAAGGTGGAGGCAAAACCCATGGGCAGTGTTTAAGACTGACAATGGACAGTCAGAAACTTATCGCGCTAACACTCCTGGGGCAATTTTT
>NW_007733872.1:1475-3162 GCF_000696425.1 Galeopterus variegatus
CACAACAAAGAAAATAAAAATCACTCATTCTACCAGTAATCCCAATCATCAGAGAAATCCATATATACCATTTGAAAAATCATATACCTCTAGAGAGCAGCAGCAGCATGCTCAACATCATGATTTATTGAGCATTTACCGTGTACTGGACACTGATTTAATGGCTTTACATGTGATTATTTCATTTGACCCTCAAAACACTCCTTTGAGGTGGGAACTGTTATTAACCCCATTTTGCACATGAGGAAGCTCAGGCACTGAAGACTTAGGTAACATTACAATGTTACACAGCTAAGAAATAGTGGAGTCAGGAATCAAGACTATGTTGTTTGATTCTAGTGTACCCGCTTTATATCGTTTAATTTTAAAATAGATGATACATTCACATGTCTCATAAATCAAAAGAATATAAAAAGGGTATAGAATGAAAAGCCTTGCTCTTGCCTTCATCCCCATCTGTCCCACACCTCCCCTGTCATAGGTCATTCTATTAGTTTTTTGAGCACACTTTCTTATGCAAATGCAACCGAATACAAATATCTTCTTTACTTCATTTTTGCTTTGCTTTTAAGAAAAGTAGTCTTTACTTTTTAGAGCAGTTTTAGGTTCACAGCAAAATTGGCTGGAAAGTAAAGAGGGACTCCCATATACCCCCTGTTCCCACACACGCACAGCCTCCCCCACTATCAAATCCCCCAGCAGAATGATACATTTGTGACAACCAGTGAACCTACACTGACACATCACTATTCCCCAAAGTCTGCAGTTTACATTAGAGTTCGTGCTTGCTGNGAGTGCGGCGCTGGGAGCGCATCGTTGCTCCCGCCACGGGTTCGGATCCTATATATGGATGGCCGGTGCGCTCACTGGCTGAGCGCGGTGCGGGCGACACCAAGCCAAGGGTTGCAATACCCTTACCGGTCACAAAAAAAGACGAAAAAAAAAAAATACCGTAAGCATCAAAATGATACTGCGGAGTACAAAAGTAGGTGTTTCCATGTTTTAAGCATCAAAATGACACTGAGGAACACAAAGGTAGGTGTTTCCGTGTTCGTGGCTAGAAATATCAGGCTGTAGATGTTTTCAAGCAAGCAGAGATGTTCACTTTTGTTTTACCCTTTTCTTTTCTCTTTCCTATGTCAGCCTGAAGGGAATTATTTTGCATGTTCAGCATGCAGTGGTCCATAAATTCTGCCTGTTGATAGTCATCATAAAACACAGTAGTGACAGCTCATCTTCCTTGCCTCTTGGAAATGCAGAGACTGTGGCTGAGATCTTGGAAGGACCAACCGCAAGGATGAGTCCTCTCTGGTTGTCCAATCCAACATTCACTTTAGGCTGGAAACACACCCAATAGCCCTTCTTTCCTTAAACCCCTAGTCATCAGCATATGACTCTTTCTTCCTTACATTTCTAAATAGCTTGTTTCTCACCGTTTGTTTTTCCAAACCGAGCAGTCCTTGAATACTGCATGAAACAGCTCCAGCAGTTGTTGATGGGATTGTCTTTACTGTCAGCCTGTTGTGCTATTCCACTTTTCTGTAAAACGCTTTTACAAGAAGGAATGCTTATCATGTCACATTAGAAAGTCAAATGGCTCTCTTATGAGCTCTATACTTTGGTTGGAAATCATGCCCAGAGGCCAACTCTTTTACTGTGCCAAAAATGATATATTCTGCATAAAATG
>NW_007733872.1:3667-3965 GCF_000696425.1 Galeopterus variegatus
CAGCATTTGCATTTCAAAGATAAAAAAAGCAACTTATTATTAGAGCTCCACAGGGTCAGAAAACTTCAAATAAAATAATAGATTTGATATTAATAAACAGCATGCTTCCTCCTAGGACGACCACTTGAGAAGGTATAAAGCTTCCTCAGCCCTGCGTATCCATTCCTTCCCCATCACAAATCTATAAAAAAGTACTACAGAACATTAAATAGGATTTTTATTACCTATTTGTATACGTAGCTCCACCAATCAATCAATAGTGTCCTCTATGTGTTAGGCACAGGCAGAGGCAGTATAT
>NW_007733872.1:4658-5417 GCF_000696425.1 Galeopterus variegatus
TTATAAAAAATCAAAAAACAGAAGACAAGCGTTTGTGAGGATGTGGAAAAATTGGAACCCTTTTACAACTGTTGGTGGGAGTGTAAATTGTTACAGCCACTATTTAAAACAGTATGAAGTTCCCTCAAAAAACTAAAAGTAGAATTACCATGTGATCCAGCAATCCCTCTTCTGGCATTTATCCAAAAGAATTGAAATCAGGATCCTGAAGAGATATTTGCACTCTAATGTTCATTGCAGCATTATTCACAATAACAAATATGTGGAAACAATCTAAATAGCCATTGATGAATGAATGGATAAAGAAAGTGTAGTATATGCACACAATGGAATATTATTCAGTCTTAAAAAAGAAGGACGTCTTGCCATATAAGACAACATGGATGAACCTGGAGATTAGTGTACAAAGTGAAATAAGGCAGGCAGAAAGAGAAAAACACAGCATGATTCCACTTCTATGAGGTTTCTAAAGTTGTCAAACACATAGAAACAAAGAGTAGAATGGTGTTCCCCATGGACTCTGGGGAGGGGGAAAAGGGAGGTGTTATTCAACAGGAGTAAAGTTGCAGTTATACAAAAGATACAATTCAAGAAATCTGCTATATAATATTGTGCCTAAGGTTAACAATACTGTATTGTACATTTAAAAATTTGTTAAAGGGATAGATCTCGTGTTAAGTGTTCTTACCACAATGGGGAAAAAAAAGTACATTGACTTTTCTTATCACACATACATGATCTTTAGAGAAAATTTGGAAA
>NW_007733872.1:6694-7805 GCF_000696425.1 Galeopterus variegatus
TCTCCCGAGTGAGCCACGGGCCGGCCCAATATACCACTTAATTTTAAAATAGATGATACATTCACATGTCTCATAAATCAAAAGAATATAAAAAGGGTTTAGAATGAAAAGTCTTGCTCCTGCCTTCCTCCCCATCTGTCCCACACCTCCACTGTCATAGGTAACCACTTCCATTAGTTTTTTGAGCACACTTTCTTATGCAAATGCAACCGAATACAAATATCTTCTTTACTTCATTTTTGCTTTGCTTTTAAGAAAAGTAGACTTCACTTTTTAGAGCAGTTTTAGGTTCACAGCAAAATTGGCTGGAAAGTAAAGAGGGACTCCCATATACCCCCTGTTCCCACACACGCACAGCCTCCCCCACTATCAAATCCCCCAGCAGAATGATACATTTGTGACAACCAATGAATCTACACTGACACATCACTATTCCCCAAAGTCTGCAGTTTACATTAGAGTTCGTGCTTGCTGTTGCACATTCTATGGGTTTCAACAAATGTAGAGTGATACGCCTTCACCATGATAGTGTCATAATGGTAGTTTCTCTGCCCTAAAAATCCTTTGTGCTCTGCCTATTCACCCCTTCACCCCCCCTTGGAAATCACTGATCCTTTTACTGTCCCCATAGTTTCTCCTTTTCTAGAATATCATATAGTTGGAATCATACAGCAGGTAGCCTTTTCAGATTGGCTTCTTTCACTTAGTGATAAGTGTTTAAGTTTCCTCTATGTCTTACATGGCTTGATAGTTCATTTCTTTTTAGTACTGAATAATATTCTATTGTCTGAATACACCAGATTTTATTTAACCATTCATCTACTAAAGGACATTTTGATTGCTTCTAAATTTTGGCAATTATTAATGAAACTGCTATAATGATGTGTTTGCAGGTTTTTGTGTGGACATAAGTTTTCAACTCATGTGGATAAATACCAAGCAGTACTATTGCTGGATCGTATGGTATGAGTATGTTGAGTTTTCTAAGAAACTGCCAAACTGTCTTCTAAAGTGGTTGTGCATTTTGCATTCCCACCAGCAAGGAATGAGAGTTCCTGTTGCTTCACGTCCTTGCCAGCATTTGGGGTTTTCAGTGTTTTGGATTTGGCCA
>NW_007733872.1:8088-9330 GCF_000696425.1 Galeopterus variegatus
ATTTTTTACTTTTTACATTTTAATGTAAGTGGTAGCACTTGGTGTACATTTTTCTGGATCTTAACTTTCCACTTAATGTGTTGGAGACCTTTCATCTGAGTATGTAAAGAATTTATCATTCTTTTTCAGCTGCATACTGTATGTTTCTGTCAACGATGTACAATGGTGGTCCCATAAGATTGTAATGACTAAACCATCTAGCCTTGTGTAAGCACACTTTATATGTCCACCAATGAGAAAATTGCCTAAGATCACATTTCTCAGAATGCTTCTCCATTGTTAAGCAACTCATGACTGGATTCCTTTGTGTGGCTATATCTTGATTAATTTAACAAGTCCCTCACAGGGAGACACTCTTTCCGATCTTTTGCTAGGACGAATGATCCTGCAATGAATAACCTTGTATGCACAACATTTGGTATGAGTGCAGGTGTGTGTGTGGTAGACAGCCTACATTTCACCACCATGCTGTGCTATGGAGGTTGAGAAATGACTGCTTATTTGCTTCATGCCTGACATTATTTGGTTTACAAGTGTTTCATAATCAAGGTTTACTCTCTGTGGTTATAGAAGTTTCTGCTTTTCAGAGACAACCTGGAGACCCCAGAGAGGAACTTCAGGCTCTGCTCTGAAGGCACACTGGCTTTCTGGTTCCTTCTCACCTCCAGGCTTTCCTGCAGGTTGAACTGCTCATCTCTCACTCTCCCCCTGGCTCACTCCAGCTCCACTCAGCTGAAATGCCACCTTTTCAGGGAAGACTTTCATGTCTCTCCCAAACAATATTGCTTCCCTCTGTTACTTGTTTCCGTAGCTCCCCAGATGTTGCCTTTGTAGTACGAGGCATACTTCGTGCTTATTTATATAAGGATCTGTCTGCCACTGCTCCATGATGCAAACGACCATGTCTGCCTTATTACACTTATCCCACTGTGTCTCTGGCATCCAGCCCAGTGGCTTAAAGATGGTAAGCAATTGATAA
The DNA here is from genome assembly GCF_000696425.1 of Galeopterus variegatus. NCBI lineage: Eukaryota > Metazoa > Chordata > Mammalia > Dermoptera > Cynocephalidae > Galeopterus > Galeopterus variegatus. Next base: position 9,068 of record NW_007733872.1, read on the forward strand.
ATACTAGTAGAATGAATGAATGAACTCAGGTACACTGGGTGACTGTTTCCTTGTCCTTCAGATCAATCCCATTTTTTTAATAGAAATATTTTAAATTTTTAAAGTCTTGTTTGTATTAAGTCAGGTATGAGAAAAAAGCAAACATCTCAATTGACTCTGGATTAGGGCATGTAAAACTTTAAAAGTGACGACCTAAACATTGGCATTAGGAGTTGAGAAAGCATCAGCTTACCTGTTTCTCATAGTCCCTTAGATTGGCCATC
>NW_007733872.1:9702-10085 GCF_000696425.1 Galeopterus variegatus
TATATAAGGATCTGTCTGCCACTGCTCCATGATGCAAACGACCATGTCTGTCTTATTACACTCATCCCACTGTGTCTCTGGCATCCAGCCCAGTGGCTTAAAGATGGTAAGCAACTGATCAATATTAGTAGAATGAATGAATGAACTCAGATTCACTGGGTGACTGTTTCCTTGTCCTTCAGATTAATCCCATTTTTTTATAGAAATATTTTAAATATTTAAAGTCTTGTTTGTATTAAGTCAGGTATGAGAAAAAAGCAAACGTCTCAATTGACTCTGGATTAGGGCATGTAAAACTTTAAAAGTGACGACCTAAACAGTAGCATTAGGAGTTGAGAAAGCATCAGCTTACCTGTTTCTCATAGTCCCTTAGATTGGCCATC
>NW_007733872.1:11800-12546 GCF_000696425.1 Galeopterus variegatus
CAAGAGATAGAAAATATAAAATACCTGAAATAAAAAAGTGAGACAGATGAGCAATCCAAGAAAGCCATTATCCTATCAATAGGAGTCTCAGAAAAAGAGAAGGGAGAAGGAAGGAAATTATAATGCAAGTAGAAGATACATTTCTAGAACCAAAAACTAGGTAGAGTGTTCAGTGCAATGAATAAAAAAAGACCTATGCCTAGATACATTCTCATAAGATTATAGAGCACTAAAAAGAGAAGATCCTGAAAGCTTTCAAAGAGANAGATGTACTCTGCTAAATGTATTGGGTGTTATAAGAATAAGTGAAATAGAGAGATGTGAGAAAAGAATATGTTCACAATGGAAGAACAGGATGCTCTGTCAGTTCTAGTCCTCTGGGGAGCAAAAGCTAGAGTAAAGTAAGACGTATAAGAGATGTACAGGGGGCAACACCCATGAAAGATAAAAGGAGAGGGAACAGAGCAGGCGGAGACAGCCTTTAGACTGTCATGTCGGTCTAACAGCTTTGTGAGGAGAGGGGGAAGTAAGAGGATTGGAAAGGAAGAGCTTCAGATGGTAGTGCAGCTCTGAGAAAATCTCAGCCAGCTCTTTGGGGCATTCCCAATTGGCAGAAATGACAAGGCTCTGGAGTCTCTGCCACGCTCAGTCATTAGCTGGGAGCTTCCCAGGGAGGGAGGGCTCAGGTTGAATGCTGCAGTGGATACCACACCTACTGCACCTCCTTCCAGTAGATTCTGCGTGTA
>NW_007733872.1:14483-14847 GCF_000696425.1 Galeopterus variegatus
AGTTACTTGATAATGACTATAAGTGAAAAATCAGGACATGGAGTTATATTAACTACACTTGTGGAAATAAGTAGCCAAAGCACTAAATACAGAAGCAATTAAAAGAGATGAGACTGCATCAAAGGCTGGCTGGGAAAATATCAGTTTTTATGAGTTCTTCTTTATTATTTCATTTTCACCAAGTACAAGCATTGTTTTGATAAAAATTAAAATTAAAAATAAAACCTTTAAATCTTATATTGTTTAAGGCAATAGTGGTTGCCATAGCAATTCTACAGCAGGCACATGATAGAAGAGTAGACTTTAAACTCTTGGGTTCTCTGTCCCTTCGGTGGGGCAGAATGTTGTGTGAATCATCTGTCCA
>NW_007733872.1:15112-15526 GCF_000696425.1 Galeopterus variegatus
TTATCTATGAAAATCTAGCGTCTAAGCTTCCCTTTGGGGCATTTATGCAAGCTGAGGCATAACCAGCACAATGACAGACGTTCTTTCCACAGCCTTGAGTTTTAAAGTTTGTAAAAGCCAGAAAGAAAATACTTGCCATACCCTGTACCAAGATTTACCTATGAGAAGGATCCTGGTCATTTTCTTTCAGTCTGATGTTGAGGGACGGGTGCGTGTTTGTCTACGTGCCATGCACCATGTTAGGCAGTCTGCGTGCATTATTTCATTTAAGTTTCACAACAATCCTAGGAGGCAAGGACTCTTAGAGCCATTTTTCATGTATGAAAACCAAGATTTATGGAATTCATATAGATAGTAAGGAATGAAACCAAGATTTAAAGCCTGTCTGCCTGGTTCCATATCCTGTACTGAAAA
>NW_007733872.1:16136-16498 GCF_000696425.1 Galeopterus variegatus
TTGGGACTAGATCTCTTCTATCTCTTTCCAGCATTTTACTGTCATTAATTTTGCATCATAGAACCTCAACTAGGGTCTGCCTTGATCCACAGTTAAAGCATTTCTCTGGAAGGGAAGTACTAATTCCAAATAATAAGAGCTGTTAATAATTTAAACCATTTTACTCCCACATGAAATTGAATCTTAATTATTTTTATATTGGATAAAATTCTCAGCACACTTTTTATAAAATTTTACTTCACATCCAAAATATCAAAGTTTTAATCTTTAAAATAATTAGGCAAGAAACAAAATGGCAAATTATAAATAAAACATGTTGTTTTTATAACATTTCATATTCATTTATAATGTATGAATATTTT
>NW_007733872.1:18542-25684 GCF_000696425.1 Galeopterus variegatus
TTCCTCTTTGGCCACTCTTTAAGACAATATTTTATTTTAAATCTTTGAAAATATGTATGATTGCTGCTTTAAGTCTTTCTGACAAGTCAAATATTAAACCATCTTGTAGTCAATTTTTATTGACTACTTTTGTTCTTGACCATGGCTTACATTTTTCTATTTATTTGCATTTTAAGTAATTTTATCACTGTATAATAGACGTTGTGGATGACATATTGCAGATCCTTTGGATTCTATTAGCTTCTTCTGAAANTCCTCTCTGGTGCCCTGCCTTGTTCTAAAGATCCCAATCAATTCAGCATCTCCAAACTCTGAAGTTGTTTCCAGGCAGAGAGATATGGCAGTTGTGGGCCTGGTCTTGTGAGTTTTCTTTTGCTCAAGGATCACAGTCTTGTGTTGCCTATTGTCCAAAGACAAAACAAAAGATGCTTCATGTATTTCACACAGTTTTATTGTTTATGAATGGAGGGCTAATCCCATACCAGCTAATCCCTCATGGCTAAAGCCCTATTGACAGCTTTGAAGAGCTACCTGATGAAGTCTGAGGTCCTTGAGTAATGACATTTGAGGGTTTATGGTGATATTCAGGTGACTGAGAAAGAAAGGTATAATAACTAAATGTTTAAAAATATTAGTCAAAATATGAAACAGATAATTATGAGATCTCTTAAAATGACCTTCATGCTTTTGTCCTCCAGCATATCTTCCTTGAAAAAAAAAAAAAAAAGAATTCAATCCTTTATGGCAAACCAGTCATCTTCTATAAGGCCAATGTTACCCTGAAACCAAAGCCAAAGACATCACAAGAAAACTACAGAACAATATCCCTCATGAAGAGAACATCCAGTAAAAATTTTAAAGGATTATATGTCATGTCCAAGCAGGATTTATCCCAGGAATGCAAGGTTAGTTTAACACTTGAAAATCAAATTAATATAACACACCATATTAATAGACTTAAGAACAAAAACTACATTAAGTTGATTAACTCAATAGATGCAGAAAAAGCATTTGACAAAATTCAACATTCACTCTCCCAGCACAAAGAAATGATAAATATTTTAGGTAATGGGGGGAAAAAATCAATGGTTGCCAGGCTTTCAGGGGAGAAGGGAGAGAGGGAGGGATGAATAGATGGAGCACAGGAATTTTTAGGGTAGTGAAACTATGATACTGTAATGGTGAACACATGACATTGTGCATTTGGCAAAATCCATAGAACTGTACATTGTAAAGAGTGAACCCTAATGTAAATTTAGCTAGCAATAATGTATCCATATTGGTTCATAATTGTAACAAATGTACCACACTAATATAAAACATTAATAATAGGAGAAACTGATGTTCCAGTCAAGATGGCAGAATAGACAGTCCCCAGCGTCACTCTCTCCAACAAGTCAACCAATTTACAACTATAAAAATGAAACATCAGCCAAGCTAGGGCCACTGGAGCTCAGGGTAAGAGGAGGAGAGACCTACGGAGTTCATGAAGGCAGGAGAAACCACGATGAGAGAAAGAAAAACCTGCTGTCAGCATTTCAGGCTGCAGCTGCTTTAAGGCTCGAGCTGATGAGCGCATGGAGCAGGAGCTGGCAGAAGCTGCAGCTGTTGCCTTTCAGATGGAATTACTTGGAGGTGGCAGTGGAGAAAAGGGCCTTGGTGGCCCCCAGGACAGCAAGACCACTAATAGGGTTCCCATGGACCCACACAGGAATAAGGGGCCAGAACAGCTGAAGAAGGAAAGCCATTCAGAGGCCGGTGAGTCCATGCAAGGGACCAGCACAGAACCCGTCCCATGAGAAGTGTTTGGAGCACAGGCGGTAGGGGAGACAGGCCCACTGGGAGAACACTGGGACACAGCAAAGACAGCCGATCCATCCCCCAATCAGCGCAGGACCACTCAGAGGAGACTGGTTGGGAATGCAGAATTGCATGGGGTGCAGTTTGATGAAAAAACTCAGGCCCAGATCAGAGTTTCTGTACAACCCTGGTGCACTGGGTCTCTGGAGAGCTGGAAGTATCTATAAGGTCAACCAGTAAACCCTGAGCTGCACAAAAAGCCTTCCCTAGGGAAACAGCAGCAAAGCAGCAATTTAGCTCAACAACACAGCTCAAGTACTGGTTTCCGCAGGAAGTTCTCCCATATTAGAAGTAAGCAAAGTACAAAAACCTAGTTCTGGTCAAGGCACACCACCAGCACCTTGGGGCCCACCAGGGATCTGGGGACAGGACCCCCACCCACAACCAGGCACACTGCACCAGTGCCTTGGGGCCCACCTGGGGACCTGAAGTATGAAGCTGGGGACCAGACCCACCTCCCATGACCAGGCACAACATCAGTGCTTCAGGGCCCACCCGGGGACCCAAGGCATGAAGAAGTGGACCAGACCCCCCTCCCACAGCCAGGCACACCACCAGTGCCATGGGGCCCACCCGGGGACCTGAGGCATGGAGAAGGAGACTGGACCCCCCTCCCACAACCAGGCACACCACGCCAGTGCCTTGGGACCCACCCCGGGACCTGAGGTATGAAGCCAGGGTCCAGACACTCCCCACAACCAGGCACACCACCAGCACAAAAGAGCATGCCAAAAACATCACCTCCATGTGGGTGACCCACCACGGCAACCACAATAACCATGGCTGCAGGAAAGCAGCTAGATGCCACAACCACTAAGCAGATGGTCCACCAACCACTGTAGTGCATTGACACAAGGAGGGTCACCAGCAGAGATAAAGAAAAGAAGAGGATATCTCTCCCCACAAAGCCCATTTCAGAGTGACAGAAGAAGCATCTGCTCTACAATAATACTGGGGACTTGATCACACCTCTCAGCATTAGACAGATCATCTAGGCAACAGATCAACAGAGTAACCATTATTCTTTCAGAAGGAGAGAAGAAATCTAGGGTGATTAGAGGGGGGAGGGGGGAGGAGAGGGGGTTGGGGAGAGATTGGACAAGGGGCATAAAGAATAATTATGATTTGTAACAATATATGTGCTAGTAATATTGATTTGATCAACATATATCAATGTTGAACCCCCAAAATATGTATAATCAATTTTGATTCAATAAAAATTAAATAAATACATAAATAAATGATAGGAGAAACTGCAGGGGGAGATGGCTATGGAAACTATCTGTATTTTCTGCTCTGTTTTTCTGTAAGCCTAAAACTCCTATTAAAATAAAGTCTATTACTTTTTATAAAAAAAAATTAACATCCGCTCATGAAAAAACTCTCAGCAAACTAGGACTAGATGTGAACTTCCTCAGCCTAATAAAGGTCTATGAGAAAACTACTGCTAATATCATATTTGTTAGTGAAAGACTGAATGCTTTCCCCTCAAGACTGGGAAAAAGATGAAGATGTCCACTATCAACACTTCCATTTATCATTGGACAGGACGTTCTGGCCAGTGAAATAAGGCAAAAAGAAAGATAGGAAGGAAGAAAAGAAGGGAGGGGTGGGGGAGAGGAAAGGAGAGAAGGAGAAAAAGAGGGAGGAAGGGAAATAATCCCAAAGAATAAAGCAAAGTTGAAAGATACAATTTCAAAATAAGGAAATCAATTGTATCTATATACTAGTAATCATCAATCCAAAAATGAAATTAAGAAAATATTTTTATTCACAATAGCATAAAAAAGTACTTAGGAATAAATTTAATTTTTAAAATGCAAAACTTTACACTGAAAACTACAAAATATTGCTTCTTAGGAATGTTTAAGTTTCCCTTGAACTTAAAAAGATTTAAGGAGGATATTTTTTGTTTATAGATTAGAAGACTTAATATTGTTAAAACATCAATTCTCCCCAAATTGTTCTCTTGATTCAATGCAAACCATATCAAAATCCCAGCAGGCTTTTTGTAAAACTTGACAAGCTGGTCCTAAAATTGATATGAAAATATAGAGGACCTAGAACAGCCAAAACACTTTTGAAAAAGAGCAAAGTTGGAAAACATATACTATCTGATTCCATAACTTACTATAAAGTTACAGTGTGATGTTGGAGCAAAGATGGTTGTGTAGATCAATGGAACAGAATTGAGAGTCCAGAAATAAATCCTTCCGTTTACAGTCAATTGATTTTCAGTGAAAGTGCTACAGGGGCTGGCCAGTTAGCTCAGTTGGTTAGAGTGTGGTGCTGATAACACCAATGTCCAGGGTATACAGCAATTCAGAGAACTATCCTATAGAAAAGATAATTTTTTCAACAAATGGTGCTGAGACAATTAGACAAAAAAAAAAAAAGATTAATTTAGATACATTTGTCACAAAGAATGCCCACATTTCAGGATATGGCTAATTGCATTTGCATGGTATCAAAAAACATTTCCCCCTATCCTTCAAGTTTCCTGGAAATATACCTCCTTTTTTTTGAAACTCAGACAAGGCTTTACTGGGGCTCATGCTCAAGCACAAGGGAGACAGCACAGAAGGGAAGATCCTTTGACTGGCTCCCCAAGGGACCCTTCTGGGTCCTTTATAGAGTAAAGGGTGCGGGCCAGCATCATCATTCTGAGTCTGTGGAGGTCTTAGGAAGCCAACCCAAGAATATGACGCACTCTGATTATCTGTACTAGTTGAGTAAATTCCTCTCTTCTGGAGGTCCACCAAATATCGAGGTTCTAGCTGTACATTCTTTACTTACCACAAGACCAGGAACCCTGTAATCATGAAGACAAGGTATCAAGCCAGTCCTTCCAACGGGATTTTTACTGGCTCCACGAAAGCTCAATCTCAATTCCTTAAGGCAGTCTGCTCATATCTGGAAAAATGACATTCTAATTAAAGCCTTGGTAAATCAGTGTCTCCAATTTTGTCCTGTTCCAAAAGAAAACAGATTCTTAAGGGGATCCAAACCCTTGACCTTGGTGTTATAACACTGAACTCTAAAGAAAGAAAGCTGATTATTATTGAACTTATGCAAATAGCTGTATTGCCATAAAATAAGAATATCCACATATATTTTAAAAATTCATGTGGGATCAGTTTGTTCTTCCTGGTTGCAGCATGGGCATGGGCATATGCTCAGTTAGGGCTTTGGTCCTTGTGCCTGCTCAGTAGGTCCAAGATGACAGTGTTGCTCACTATTGCCACAGTCATCTTGAAGCTTTGTGTGCATGCACATGTGGCAGTAAGGGCTAACTGCCTGGGGGAAGTTTGTGGTTAGAAAATTTCCTTATCTTGGGGCCGGCCCGGTGGCACACTGCTGCAGTGCACGGCTTGGGAGGCGCGGCGGCGCTCCCGCTGAGGGTTCAGATCCCCAGGCCGGCAGCTCACTGGCTGAGCGAGGTGCGGGAGCGACACCGAGGGTTGCGATCCCGTGGCCGGTCACAAAAAAAGACAAAAAGGAAAAAAAAAAAAAAAAAAGAAAATTTCCTTATCTTGGGCCAGCCCGTGGCTCACTCAGGAGAGTGCGGTGCTGATAACACCAAGGCCGTGGGTTCAGATCCCATATACGGATGGCCGGTTTGCTCACTATCTGAGCGTGGTGTTGACAACACCAAGCCAAGGGTTGAGATCCCCGTACTGGTCATCTTTAAGAAAAAAAAAAAAATTTCCTTATCTTAATTCGTGAAAATAGCTTAGCTAAGCGTGCTGGATTCTTTGTGGCTGGGGGTGAGGGGCTAAGTCTTGTCTCTAATCTGTCTTATTCCCCCAGAGGGACTTTACTCTCCTCATTCTTAAGGAGAAAGGGACTGAAGGTCTCATTTTCTGGAGGTGCTTCCTGCTAAAAAGGGGTGATGACCCTATACCCTAGAGGTGTGAAATCCTCTCACTGACTGATCTAATGATTTATAGGGACTTGGTGCCTCTTGAGAGGGGATGGATTGGAATCCTTGTGCCATCATCGACTTGACATGGCTCTGTTGTAGCCTGGAAGGCACAGACTTTACTAACAGATGAAAAAGACAGGGCTTAATCTACTGACATTTTTACCAAAGATATTTACGACAAGACTAATTCATTTGCAAAATAAGTTTAGTTTCTAGCCAGAGTGTTTGCATAAAGTGCAGCAGGATAATGATTTATCATACAGGCTCTTTCTAAGTTGGCTTTGCTGGAACTTTTATAAAGAATATCAGATTATCCCTCTAAAAGGCTCAGTTGGTTAAAGCTGGTGTTGTAAATCTGAGGTCAGGGGTTCAGATCCCCACACCAGCCAGCTGTCAAAAAAAAAAAAAGAGGTGAGGAAGACAAGGCCAGATTATGGAGGGCTCCTAAATCATGCACAGAAAAAAATAATGGAACTCCAAAAATGACATGATCATTTTGGCAGCCATTTTAGAAAAATGGTTCTGTCTGGAATATGAAGAATATATTAAAATATGAAGGATATGTAGAAAAAATAAAAGCAAGAAGATTTACAAGACTCTAGCAATAAGGTAACTCTGTTAAATAATTGTGTGTGCAAAGACAAGAAGAAGGGAAAGTGTCTCCCAGCTTTGTTTTCCGGTTTAAGAACCTAGGTGTATAGGGAATCCACCAACCAAGGAAGGGAGAGAGGCAGTATTGCCTAATGACCACAGGCTTGTTCACAGACACCTGCACTGGTTTCCAGGTCTGTCACTTCCTAGTTGTGGAACTTCATGGGAAGTGCCTTAATTTTTCTGTGCCTCAACTTCATCATTTACAAAATGGAAATAATATCTCTTTCAACAGTTGTCCTAAGGATAAGGAAATGCATGTAAAAACACTGAAAATAGTGCCTGGGACTTAGTAAGCTTTTATAAGCATTGTCTGTGATTATTATTACCATGCAACATAAAATAAAGAACCTAGAGAAAAGTTCTGTTTAACATTGTGTTAGGTTTCAAATATTTGCATAGGGGACCATCCCAGGAAAGATGTCCATGGAATTGTTTATATCTGGGTCTAGCTCAGGAGAGAGATGTAGGGTAGGGACATTAATTTGGGAGTTCTCAACCCATGGTTGAAACCAATATGAGAGATGGGAATTACTGAGGAAAGGCCACGGAATCCGGCATTTGGCACTGGGAGTGGAGAAGAGGTGAGGGACTTGGAACTGAGATCAAGAAACCAAGTGATCTGCACAAATTGGATATGTTAAAGGCTGGGGTTTTTTCCTTTCTTTTTCTTTTTCTTTTCTTTTTTTTTTTTTTTTTTTTTTTT
>NW_007733872.1:25720-29652 GCF_000696425.1 Galeopterus variegatus
TTTTTTTTTTTTTTTTTTTTTTTTTTTTTTTTTTTTTTTTTGTTTGCTGAAAGAAAAGAGAGGGAAGAGAGAAAGAGGAGAAGAGAAAAGAAAGAAGGAAAGGAAGGAAGAAAAAAAGAGGAAAAAAGGAAGAAGGAAAGAGAAAGGAAGGAAGCAAAAATATTTTTTTTTTAATTCAAAAAATTAAAGAAAAAGAAAACAACTGAGCTCAGTGCATTGTCTAGAGTCCGTTCACTTGTAGTCCCAGCTCCCTAGAGTGATGGTGCCATGAAATAGAAGACCGCAATCCAAGTGCTGACGCCACCTCTGACTGTGAGGGAATAACCAGATGGATGACCTGGTTGAGAAAGACAAGGAATAAAATGCCAAAGGGCTTTCTTCACCAGACGAGGAAGATCTAGAAGTGGCAGTGAAGAACAAGGAGGATCCTGAACTTGACCCTTCAATTAGCACTTTCTTCACACAGGTTACAATATAACTGATTGGACGACATTCCATTCCTGTGAATTTCCTGATTACTATAATTACATCCCATGCTTTCATCTTCTTTGTTTTTGGTCGGTTCAGGGATCCGAATCCTTGACCTTAGTGTTATAACACTGCGCGCTCTAACCAACTAAGCTAACCTGCCGACCCCCATCGTTTCATGCTCTCTTTTTTTTTTTTTTTTAATGACTGGTAACCGGCCATCACTATGTAGGATCCGAACCCGTGGCCTTGGTGTTATCAGCACCTCACTCTCCCGAGTGAGCTACCGGCCGGGCTGGCCCCCATCGTCTCATGTTCTTAATTAACCATATAGAATCCACTTTCAGGGGTACATGATCACGTAAACCTAACGGTTCGGGTCCCCATACTGGCCAGCCGCCAAAAAACAAAAACAAAAACAAAAACAAAACGTAACTAATTTTGATGAATAAATAAATGTCTCGCTTATATCTGATAGTGTGGTACCGTGTTCTAGAACTACAATCTGTTTTTAACTCACTGATGTTTAAACCAATAACTTTATTCCTGGACACACGAAAAAAGGAGAATTTGGAGACAGTCTCTAAGGAGGCAAATCGTTTCTGGACATTCTTAAAACATATTCCACGCTCCCTTTCTTCTCCACCTCCTCTCCAATTTAGATCTCGTTTCTTGGGCTGTAATCTCGCGAGAATTCAAGTTCTCATGCGCTCTCCCAGAAGCCACTGCTCTTCCTCTTCCAGTAAGCGGCCTAAGGTGAGTGTCTATCTTCGTTACTCCGAGTGGTCAATCCTGCTGTCATCGGCGCCATCCTTGCTTCGGGGGCGCCGGTCTTAAGTCCGCCGGGAGGAGGACTCCCAGGGCTACTGATTTCTCGCTAGTGGCGGTGTCCCCGCGTGCGGGGGAACTTGGCGGAGCGCCCGAGTTGGTGCGCCGGCCCGACTGGCCTCTGCTGCCCGCGGAGGGACGCGGTGGGCGGCAGTGGGGGCGGCAGGTCTCCTTCGCTGGCGGGGGCACGGGCGGCCTGTGGTTCGTGCTTACTCCTACTCCGCAGGTCTAGTGTCTCGCGGCGAGTGGTGGCCGAGTTCGCGGCGCGTTTGTGGTCGCAAAGAGAGAAAGTTTGGGGGGGAATAAAGTTGGGTCGAGGCTTTACTAGTTTCAACAGTGTGGTATATTCGGTGGTTCTCAATGTGGGTAATAGCTCCAAAGCCTGTGTTGCGTGAGGACTGCATTATTTATGCAGCTGTGTGAGTAAAAGGGGCTTCTGTAGAGAGGCAGGGAGGATCTAGAGGCTTGCAGCTGAGTTCTGCCATGCTAATGCGTCCTCGTTTTACGCTTGAAAAATCCAGGGTTGGATTGAACCAGGCTGTATTTCCAAAGGGAAGCGAGAGGGCCGGTAAGGTCCGTGTTACTAGTTTTGACGAAGCAGTGCTGTGATAACTGGTAGGTGCAAAGGGGAAGAAAGCACTGGAAGGAAAAAGGATGGCTGCGATGATGACACTACTTAGGACACCTTTGGATTAATAATGAAAACAACTACTCTCTGAGCAGCTGTTGGCAGCATTTAGTGCTTATTTAAACTGCATTAGTTAATGTAGATTTGTGTTGATAGAATTATGTTGTGCTCCCTTCCAGGTGATCTTTGAAAATGGTTCGCTATTCGCTTGACCCAGAAAACCCCACAAAATGTAAGTGAACAGGAATTATATATTTCCTAGTTTGGAGTAAGCATAATAAGATATCCATAATTAACCAAAACGTTTTTATTTTCTAGCGTGTAAATCAAGAGGTTCAAATCTTCGTGTTCACTTTAAGGTATGTGAATCGTAGTTATGACCTAAGAGTTGTGCCATGCGTTCCGGTGAGTATTTCTAACTGTTCTGAAAGGTGGCTGCAGTGATTGTTTTCCTAGGACACCTTTGGATTTACCGTGAAAATTAATAAATTCTGAGCAGCAACCTTTTATTTACACGTTGATCATCAGAGTATAAGGAGCACTTTGAGGTTTATGGGATTTTGTAAAACTGCCAGAGAACTACTTGAGAACCTTGTATGTAGATCAAGATGGGACACATAATTGTAATTACAGAGTGATGGAATTTAAACATTTTCCCTATTTGCAAGTGAAGTCTCCCTGGCTCTTTTTTTTTTTTTCCTTTTTGTCTTTTTTTGTGTCCGGCAATGGACCGCAACCCTCGGTGCTGCGCCCGCCCCTCGCTCAGCCAGTGAGCGGGAACCGGTCTGTATGTGGGATCCGAACCCTCAGCAGGAGCGCCGCCGCGCTCCCAAGCGGCGCACTGCAGCAGTGCTCCACCGGGCTGGCCCTCCCTGGCTCTTATTTATTATTATATCCTAAGAATAGAAAGGTTTTAATTTTGATAAATATTGACATTTTTAAAATCGGAAAATTTAATGTTTACTTTAAAAATTATAGTATTTTGACATGGTTAACCAACAATTTATTATTCATTCTTAGAACACCCGTGAAACTGCTCAGGCCATCAAGGGTATGCATATCCGTAAAGCCACCAAGTATCTGAAGGATGTCACTTTACAGAAGCAATGTGTACCATTCAGGCGTTACAATGGTGGAGTTGGTAGGTGTGCCCAGGTAAGAATTCTTAGTTAGCATTTGAAAAGACAAATTATAAAGAAAAGTGATTGGATGAGTTAAGAGTGGCTAAGATCTGCCTTAATCAACTCTTGTGGTTGCTGTGATGACAATCTTAGGACACCTTTGGATTAACCATGATATAAACTATGTTCTGAGCAACATTGATGCGAGATAAAATCAATTCATCTTAGTTGTAATGTTAATTTAAAATCAGGGAAAATGACTAATCACCTCCCTTCATTTTCTTTCAGGCCAAACAGTGGGGTTGGACACAGGGTCGGTGGCCCAAAAAGAGTGCTGAATTTTTGCTGCACATGCTTAAAAATGCAGAGAGTAATGCTGAACTTAAGGTATCTAAATCATTAACATTCCTACATATAAGCAACTTGGATGGTTATTCAATTAATGTTGCTGTTGTCCAGATTTATATCCTTGATTGTTTTGCTCTCAGTAACTAAATAAGTTTCTACCTCCAGTCTCCAGCAGACCAAAATTTTGTAAAGATTTTCAGAAGCATGGTCTTCAGTCTTTCCAAGCCTAAGACTATTTTCCTTATCCCCAGTAGTTGTAAAAGAAATGTTTTCTCCTGGTTTTTTATTTATTTACTTTTTTTTTTAAGAAAAAGATGACCAAGGCTGGCCCGTGGCTCACTCGGGAGAGTGCGGTGCTGATAACACCAAGACAACGGGTTTGGATCCTATGTAGGGATGGCCAGTTCGCTCACTGGTTGAGTGTGGTGCTGACAACACCAAGCCAAGGGTTGAGATCCCCTTACTGGTCATCTTTAAAAAAAAAAAAGATGACCGGTAAGGGGATCTTAACCCTTGACTTGGTGTTATCAGCACTACAC
>NW_007733872.1:29662-32375 GCF_000696425.1 Galeopterus variegatus
AAAAAAAAAAAAGATGACCGGTAAGGGGATCTTAACCCTTGACTTGGTGTTATCAGCACTACACTCTCCCGAGTGAGCCACGGGCCGGCCCCTCTCCTGTTTTTTTTTTACTGGAGATATTTTATCAAAGTTTTGTAACTTCTTGTGCCATGGATCTTTTTGGAAGTATGGTTAATTGTGAAAATGATTTCCTTAGTAGTGGTTAATGTGGTTTGTTGCCTACGTTCATAATGAAAAAAAGTTAAATTTCAGATAGCAGAATTTGTATTTTTTCTTTTTTCTACTTTCCGTACTCCATTTATCAGTAGACTTTTAAAAAATTTATACAATTGATGAAACACATGAGTTTCTCCATTTTCAGTAGTGTCCATTACCCTTTTGCATTTGAAAGTGGGGGCCAAAAGTGGAATTAATTTAGGTCTGTCTAGCTCCAAACTAAGCTTCTAAGCCATGCTGCCAAAGTCTGTTTTACCATCACGGCTTAGAAACTGGCTTTATATTGTCCCTCAACACTCCACTCCTCTTGAATGACCTTACGGAGGCCACCAAACAACATGCATTTGGTGCACTGAACAAATATGCGGTTAGAAGTCTTAAAGGATTGCCTTTCAAAATTATCGATTGAGGCAGGGACTTTGGGGCAAGGTTGGGATTAGAATTTCCCAATGATGCAGTTGTTGGTGTTGCTTGATTTTGTTCTCCCCTCTTCCCAGGGTTTAGATGTAGATTCTCTGGTGATTGAGCATATCCAGGTGAACAAAGCACCCAAGATGCGCCGCCGTACTTACAGAGCTCATGGTCGGATTAACCCATACATGAGCTCCCCTTGCCACATCGAGATGATCCTTACTGAAAAGGAACAAATCGTTCCCAAACCAGAAGAGGAGGTTGCACAGAAGAAAAAGGTAAATTACTTAGTAGTTGCTTACTTTTGTTAGTGTGTAATACTAGAAAGATTTGTGGTTGCTGTGATGACTATCTTAGGACACCTTTGGAATAACCATGAAAGAAAACTATTCTGAGCAACCTTTTCACTCATTTTGGCCTTTGTGAGTCTTAATTTAATTTGTTTCTGGACTAATAATAGATTATAACTTTGTATTCACTACATCAGACCCATAGGACCTATCTGCTAGTGGCCCCACTTCAAACACGTCTCAAAATGGACGCTTCCCTCTGCTCTCTCCCAAAAATAATTCTAATAAGCTTGTGATTAGTAAATGATCAAGCTAGGAACCTGAGAGTGATTCTGTACTCTTCCCTTCACACCGACTGAATTTTAACTTCGGTTGATTTTATCACAGTTATTATCCACGGTCCTTGCTCCCTCCAGTCCTTACCAACTGGACTTCCTGTTTCTGTTGTTCAGTGTAAATTCAAATCTTCCAAGGTGTAATGTGGGTTTCTCTAAGAAACTTAACGATTCTTTTATTCTTTCCCCAGATATCCCAGAAGAAACTGAAGAAACAAAAACTTATGGCTCGAGAATAAATTCAGAATAAAATAAATATAAATAAAAGAGTGTTGGTTTTATTACTAAGCATATTTCAAGCAAGTATCTTCACAAGATGGATCAAGAGTTTTCTTATGGTTAGAATTAGAAAGGTTTTTTCTTTACCCCTTTGCTTTTTTTTTTTTTTTTTTTTTTGTGGCTGCTGGCCAGTGCAGGGATCTGAACCCTTCATCTTTGGTGTTAATTAGCACCATGCTCTCCCAGTTGAGTAACTGGCCAGCCCTTGGCATTGTTTGTGATTCATAAACATGCTGGGGTTTTTCTTGGTTTTTTGTTTTCGTTTTTGTGCTACTTACAAATGGTCCCAGTAGGTATTTGTGTAGACTCGTATTCATTTCTCTTGGGTGTGTATATACATATATATTCAAGAGTGGAATTGCTATTTCATGTGGTAACTTCAATAAACATTTGAGGAACTGCCAGACATTTCCAAAGAGGCTACACAGTTTACATTCCAACCAGCAGTGTGTATGGGGGTTCCACTTTCTCCACATTCTCGCCAACACTTCTGTACAGTTACAGCCATTCTAGTGGGTGTGGAGAACCCTTTCTTCTAAGCAACTCATGCCTAAAGTCAACTGTAATGTCACCCCTGCCCTTAAATATAACACTGGCAGAGTGAATATTAGCGTAACCACACTGCGAGGGAAAACACCTGCCGCACGCAAGTGCTGTGACCTTCCCTGTGGGTGCTAAGGCACTGGCACAGAAGTTAGTTCCTGAACCTGCTGAATGTTTCTTCCGCGTGCCGGGGCACGGAGTAGCGCAAGCGAGCTTCGGTCCGCAGCCTAGGAAGCTTTAGGCTTAGGCTTCCGCGCCGGAAGTCCTGCTGAGTCCCTGCTCGGCGTCGCCGTGACGCTCTCTGCGTCCTCAAGCTGACGCAAGCGCGCCTTTGTCGGCCCCCTTCTGGAGGCGCCCATTGGCTGGGCTGCCGAGCGTCCCTCCCTCCGGAAGTGCGGCCATTGCCATTTGGGTGTCGCGGTCGCAGGTGAGCCGAGCTGGGGTGGGCCCGGGCAGGCGGCCGGGGATTCAGGCCGGGCGTGGGCTCTGGCCTCGGCGCTCCTGCGGCGTCTTGGAGCTGCTCGGCAGCCTGCAGCCCAGCCGCGCTCACGGAGGTGGTCTTCCTGCGCTCCCACGGTACGCCCCGCTGCCGGACGCGCGCCGCCGCCCGGCCTCCATGCTGCGCCCGCCTCTCCCTCC
>NW_007733872.1:32994-33616 GCF_000696425.1 Galeopterus variegatus
TTCCTGCGCTCCCACGGTACGCCCCGCTGCCGGACGCGCGCCGCCGCCCGGCCTCCATGCTCCGCCTGCCTCTCCTTGCCTTTCCATTCCTTTCCATCTGTTTTCTCTTCGGCCTCGTATGGTCGGCTTCACTTACCTTCTGATCTGTTCTTTCCTGTCTTTTCAGTCGTTTTCCTGAACTCAGTCCGACCCCGCTCCCTGTCTCCACCTAAACGCTGTGCTGAGCTGGGTTACTGTGCGGGAGGTGGCTTTCCCTCCTGCACCGGCGCTGTTTCTGATGGAGCCTCAGCCTTTCCGCTCTATTCCATTTTAGTCTTGGACTAAATCGAGTGAAAGCAGATTCCTCTGCAACAGTTTTAATCCGTTTAGCCTGCTGTGTTGCCTTGGAGAGAGTAATTAAAATGATAATGAATCTCTCCAGGCCACCTTCTAGACTTTTATACCCTACAGTTTCCACGTGTGACGTAATATGTTCTCCTACCCAATAAGCATAATAAGGATTAAGAGGTCAAATACAAGTAGCTTCATTTGAAGAGAGGAAAAGTTTTATAAAAACTATAGTTGTGGGCCGGCCCGGTGGCGCACTGGAGAGTGCGCCGCTTGGGAGCGCGGTGGCGCTCCC
>NW_007733872.1:34331-37138 GCF_000696425.1 Galeopterus variegatus
AAGGCCGGCCCGTGGCTCACTCGGTAGAGTGCGGTGCTCATAACACCAAGGCCACGGGTTCAGATCCCTATATAGGGATGGCCGGTTTGCTCACTAGCCCAGCGTGGTGCTGACAACACCAAGCCAAGGGTTGAGATCCCCTTACCGGTCATCCTAAAAAAAAAAAAACAAACTATAGTTGTGGTGTAAGTTATCAGTAGTATTTGTTTTTGAGTTTACTACGTAATGTGTACGAACTCATTTGAAACAACCACTATACAAAGGGAAAAATGCATCTTTATGATGAAGGGATTGCCAGTCACCGACTTAGCTTCGTGCTCATAGCATTTTTAGTTGGTTTTGAAAGTTTGGTAGAAGGAATAACATGATCATTGTGTTTTTGGAAGAGGAAAAGGCAAGAGCATTAAGCTAGAGGATTGGGAATTCTGGTCTTAGCCAGCTCTAGTTACTAGTTAGTTACCTCTGTGTGAACTTTGGACAGTTCACAACTTTTGGATCTTTTCCCCCGCCTTTTTATAATAATACTTATATGGCACTTACTATCTGCAGACACTGAGAGCTTTGTGTTCGTATTAGCTAACTCACACTACATCTCTGTGAGATAGGTACTTTATCATCTTCATTTCACACGTAAAGGAATTAAGGCACACTCTGGTTAAATAATTTGCCTGAAAACATCATCTACAAAGTGCTGAAAGCATGTTTCAAATCCAGGCAGCTACTAGCTGAAGTGTGCCTAATTGCTATGCTATGGTACTTGTAAGAAGCTGCAAGACCGAAACCAAATCACCTCTTCAGTTTCTTCAGAGCAGATTCAAAACATATATGGGCAAAAATAATTATTCCTTGAAAGACAGTCACTGCTTGTTTGCCTTATTTTAATCAGACAATGTTCTTTAAATTCTTAAATTGTTTTTTTAACTTGATTCGGAAACTGTTTCAGAGAATCCAATTATGAGTCCTTGGTAAAATAACTGATCATTTCTTAAGTTTGCATCTTTATACGTAGCTGTTGCTTGCAATTCATTTCAAGGTCGCATTCAGATTGGATTGTCTATTCCTTTGCTCACTTTTATTGTGAAGAATTTAAAGTTGCTTTGGTGTCATGATGCTGACTCATTTGCCAGCAAATACTACCTAATTTACAATATTTTGAAAATAAGAAATTTTAACATCCTGAATTATTAGCCTTATGCACTGTTCTGAAGCTTCTTGTTAAGGCCTTCCATTCTACTGTTACCATTCTCTTGTTTTTCGGTTTTTGGTTTTTTGGTGGTTTTTGGGTATGGGGATCCAAACCCCTGACCCCTTTGTTAATTCTGTATTGAAGGATTAAAAAGTTTTGTAAATTTAAGAGGTCTTTTGGTTTAGTAGTATGTTACCAAACTAGAGTTGGTTCTTTTTTAAGAAAATGCTGATTTTCAGAAATTCCAATATGATTTCAAAACATCAAGGAAATTAGACGTGTTAATTTTTGGAAACAGACACTTTACTTATAACGTACAATAATACAAAATACATTTTTTAATTACTTGGCACCTCTTAAATTATGCCCATAAAAAGAAAAGCGAAATCTATATCAAGGGAGAGTTGTTGCCTGGGAAAGGCCAGCTGATTTGCAGCTTAGATGTCTTCCAAAGTGATATCCTGGTGCGTTTCATATTACAGGATTTGTCTCCAGTGTTGTAGGTTTGGCTAATTTATATTGTCATTCCCTGAAGATTGGGACGTGGGAGTTAATTCACACTGTCTACTCCACACTTAAAAGGGATGTAAGTCATAATAGTAAGTTTAAAGTTATCGCGCCTCCATTTTTTATCTGTAAATGGAATTGGCAAGGACACCCAACTCCACTGCGTTTTTTGCCTTTTTTTTTTTTTTTTGGCAGCTGGTCAGAAAGGGGATCCAAACCCTTGACCTTGGTGTTCCCAGCACCACACTCTCCCAAGTGAACTAACTGGCCAGCCCCTGCTGGGTTTTTTTGAGCATTAAACGAGTCGATATATGTAAACTGCCTAGTGCCTACCAAATGTTGGTGTCTTTCCTTTATCATCAAATGTATTATTGGGGAGCAGTCATTGGAAAGGTGTGGAAGTAGGCACCTCACTATTTTTATGTCTACCACCTATTAATCCTTTATCTTGCAGATAGCAGCATTTTAAGCTTTTCCTTCACTGTAGAAATAGTCCTTTCAGATATCTTAATCTAGGTAAGTTTCTTCAGTCATTAATCCTGTAATGAACTAATTTTTTTACTTCACATATATCAACAGTTTAGGAACTCAAGCCTGGGACAATGGTGTGCATTCCTTGTATCGTCATTCCAGTTCTGCTCTGGATCTACAAAAAATTCCTGGAGCCATACATATACCCTCTGATTTCTCCTTTTGTTAGTCGCATATGGCCTAGAAAAGCTGTGCAGGAATCCAATGATAAAAATCAAGGCAAAATACACTATAAGGTAAGAACATTCAAATGCCTTGGATAAGGGTGGTACTTGGGTAAAACACTTGGCTTTTGGAAAGTCAAGTTTTTGGAAACAGAGGCTTCAATAGTATGTTTTAAGTAATTAACATTTGGCTTAAACTAAATTTTTAAACTAGGCCTCTGATTAATAAATTGCTCCTTCCTCATGGCCAAGATAACCAGTATTTCCTGACTAGTAAGAGTAATGGTATATAACTAATAGAGGAAAAGAGGTGATAGTAATTTAAGCCACTTTCACTGATTGATAACTTTGGTAAGAGATTTAAAACAAGATGTAGGTTTTTTTTTTTTTTTTTTTTTTTTTTTTTTTTTTTTTTTTTT
>NW_007733872.1:37527-50627 GCF_000696425.1 Galeopterus variegatus
ACTGATTGATAACTTTGGTAAGAGATTTAAAACAAGATGTAGGTTTTTTTTTTTTTTTTTTATCTTTCTTGTTTTGTTTTTAGTTTCCTTTTTTCTTTGGTGGCAGCTGGTATGGGGATCTGAACCTGACCGTGGTGTTACAAAGCTGCGTTCTAACCAACTGAGCTAACCCGTCAGTCCCCTAGGTTTTTTTTTTTTAAATGAATATTTAGACAACTCTGTTGTCTGTAGCATTGGTATCTGTTAGGCTCAACTCTGACTATGTTCAACTGCACTAATTTAGTCATCCTGCACATTTCTGGAAGCAAAGTTTTTTCATTCTAAAGTTTGTTGCCTGTTACTAAAGTGAATTCCTCTTATAATGAGTATCTTCTTGTAATAATTCCCAACATGTTTTTTCATTTTAGGGTACGGACATAAATGGATTACCAACAAAAGGGCCAGCAGAAATCTCTGATAAAAAGAAAGACTGAAGCGATTCTCGCAAAGGATCTCATTGTTTTAAAAATGGACCTGGTAATATGAAGCACCTTTGTGGTTGTCTCTGACCTTTTTCTCGAGACCACAATTCAGGATAGATAGTTCAGATATTTACTTGTTATTAATTAGGAAATACATGGTATTTATATTTAAAATGTGTTTAGTTATATTCAACGACCTCATTCCTGAGTTCCTTTTTCACTAATGTAGCTTTTATTTCTATTGTTGCAGTTTTAATAATATGAATAAATAGGTTTGTACCAGTGGACACTCTGTTACTAAATCTGTACTTAAAAATCTTTGTGCCTCTAGCATTCATTCACATGAATTTGAGTGCTCTTTGCTCTAATTTCTTAAGGCACTTCTATTCTGAGTGGAATACAGTTTTACTGTGAGACTGTTGTATAAAGGTGCTCTGAAGGGTAGAGTTTTGGGAGATGATAATGATGTGAAACATAAAGATGTAATGACTGTCCAACACAGTGGAGCAACTTACTCATGAGAGGAGTAGTAATTATTATTTATTTATTTATTGCTTTGAGGAAGATTGAAAAGACAGGGAAATAGGAGAAATTTCTTTGAAAATGAAACATCTTTTACATAAATGTCTAATGTGTACTATAAAATTCTAATCCTTGCTGCATTCCTTCTATTCCTACAAATGTATTAAACATTCAGTTTAACTTGTTCTTTTTTCTTTTAAAGTTTATTTAAATATTTAAAAGGGAAATTTTTAACCACACAGAAAGCAGACTTTCAATAGTGTGACAGGATCTGGGTAGTGGTGGGATAACAGTTACCTATTGTTGTATAATAAGACACTCCCAAATTTAGTGGTTTTCAACAACAATGACTTAACTGTTGCTTGCTGGTCATGAGTCACTCATAAGGCTGAGGACCTGGGCCTCTATTTGGTCTTTCATCTTAGGCTTCTCTACCGTGTATGGATCTGTAAATATTCAAAGATGATGAGAAATAACTTTGCATCATATTTATTTATTCCGTATGAAGCAGGAAAAGATCAGAAGGGACTCTTGCCCTTGGGTCCACAATGAAGCCCTGGGTCCTAACTAAGGCTCTGTTAAGCTATATACCTGGTCAAGTCGTTAATCCACCCTGGACTTCATTTGATATAATGATATAAATTAGTAGGTCTCAACTTCTCTGCCCCAGCCCACCTGAGGGATAAGATAAATTCCCATTGGCATCCAAAATCAGTTGATTAGTTTGGTTTTTAAGGTATAAAAACTATATTATAAAAATAGCAGATGTTTATAGTGAAACAATATAAGAGCATGTTAAATAAAAAGTTAACGTTCTTTCTCTACTCTCATTCCCTTATTCCAGCTCCACAGATGTAACCCCCATTAGTTTTTTGTGTAGCCTTCTTGCAACTTTCTGAAAGTTAATTTGTTTTTATTAAATCATTTTTTTAAATCAAATAATAACGCAAGATTTACGATGTCCCCACTGCCTTAGTCCCCAAAGGCTTTACTCATTAAGCTGTTGCTTTTGGTATTTACCTCCATATTTCTAAATAATACATATGTACTGCTGTTTTTTGACATATCAACTTTACACATTATTGACTTCCAATCATGGTTGAGATGTAGCTTACACTCCTCCTTCTCCCACACATCCTCCCTATGTACTTTTGTAAGTTTTGCTAGTTCATCAATCAGCATTTCCATCATGACTGTGCCAGATGTGTCAAAGGGAAAGCTATCCTTTGTGAATCTCTCATTAAGCACTTTTTAAAGAAGTTGTATGTTCTTTTTTTTTTTTTTTTTTTTTTTTAAATGACCGGTAAGGGGATCTTAACCCTTGACTTGGTGTTGTCAGCACCACGCTCAGCCAGTGAGCGAACCGGCCATTCCTATGTGGGATCCGAACCCGGGGCCTTGGTGTTATCAGCACCGCACTCTCCCGAGTGAGCCACGGGCCGGCCCGAAGTTGTATGTTCTGATGGTCTTTGATAGAGAAGGGCTGTGTGCTATTATTTGGGGTTCATTTCCACCTGTAGGAGGCAGCATAACCTGTGGTGGACTGGCCCCATTTAAGTACCACACTTCTGCAAAGCCTTCCCTTTTTCCTTCAGTCTCTCCTGCCCCTGTGCTCTGCAAGCTGCTTACAACACTTCTCATCCAGGTGACCTTTCACTTCAGTTAGCTGGCTACCTGCTGTGTCTTTCACAGGATGTTTATCTCCTTGCAGACAGGAACTGTCTTTATGTCCCACCTTCCACAGTGCCTTGGAGGGTACGTTTGCTAAATGTTTTGGAACTAAAAAAAATGCAGTACAATTACAAATTACCAAATGCTAAATCAACAAATTACTTGAATCTCTTCTGACACTTTGATAGCTCTTGAAAGGGCAGTTTCAGTGAACTAAAGAGCTACGTCACTAGGTGACCTAGTGGAGGGCGTGGAGGTTTGGGTCACTGCTGTTCTGTGCTTCTTTCTGTAGACATCTCCAACCCCGTTCTCCACAAAATGACAGGATAGGACAGATTAGGTCATAAGTCTCCTAGACTCATGCTTCTGGCGTCTGGGAGGTTCACCTTGCGTAATGAGACCAGCAGTGTCATTACTGTATTATTACCATCTTCTATAAGACTTTATCTAGTGTGAATGAAAACAGTATTTGCCTACTTTGGTTCAAGGGTGCCAATAAATAAACCTGATCTTGGCCTCTGAAGTCAATTACATTTCTTCAAGTCTTCCCTAGACTTGCTGTAAATATTCATACCCAATGTTGTTCGTACCCAATGTTACAGGTTGAATGTGACCCTTCAAAATTCATATATATTCGAGTCCTAACCCCCCAGTACCTCAGAATGTGACCTTATTTGAAAATAGGGTCATTGCAGAAGGAATTAGGTTAAAATAAGTTTACTAGTGTAGGCCCTAATCCAATATAACTGGTGTCTTTTATAAAAAAGGGGAAATTTGTGTGTGTGGTTTTTTTTGTTTGTTTTGTGGTTGGCTGGCACAGGGAACCAAACCCTTGACCTTGGGGTTACAAGACTGCTATAACCAACTGAGCTAAACAGCCAGTTTCCAAAATGGCTTTTTTGTCTGTTTGGATACAGACATACACAAGAAGAAGGTCATGTGAAGATGAAGACAAATCAGGGTGATCCTTCTACAAGCCAAGGAATGCCAAAGATTGCCAGCAAACCTCCAGAAGCTAGGGGGGAGGCATGGAACAGATTCTGCCTCACAGCCTCGGAAGGCACCAACACTGCCAATGCCTGGATTTTGGACTTCTGGCTTCCAGACCAATGATACAATGTCTGTTATTTAAGCCACCCAGTGTGTGATACTTTGCTATGACAGCTAGCAAACCAATATACCCAGGTTATACAGTCAGATGTAACAGCCCATTTTAGCTGGAAAGACTAACTCTGAAGGTCAAGAGGGAGTCTTCATACACTGGCATTGTTGGCAAAAAGAGATCTGAGATGTCCTTTTCCATTGTGTAAGAGTGTGGGTTCTGCAGTCAGACTACCTGGGTTTGAATCACTGCCTGCTAGCTTTGCAAAGCTGGGAAGTGTATTTAATTTCTTGGGGCTATAAAATGGAGGTGATATATAAGTACCTTGTCTTAGTCCTTTTGTGTTGCTATAACAAAATACCACAGACTGGGTAATTTATAAAGAACAGAAATTTATTTCTTACAGTTCTGGAGGCAGGGAAGTCCAAGATCAAGGCACCGGCAGATTTAATATCCAATCAGGGCCTTCTTGCTGCGTCCTCACATTGTAGAAGGATGGAAAGGCGAAAAGGGCCTCTCTAGTTCCCTAGAGTCCTTTTATAAGGGTACTAATCCTATTTATGAGGGTGGAGACCTCATGACTCAATCACCTCCCAAAAGGCCCCACCTATTAATGCATCACCCTGGGGGTTAAGTACCAACATCTGAGTTTTAGAAGGACACATACATTCAAACCATAGCATACGGGCCAGCCCGTGGCTCACTCGGGAGAGTGTGGTGCTGATAACACCAAGACCCTGGGTTCGGATCCCATATAGGGATGGCTGGTTTGCTCACTGGCTGAGCGTGGTGCTGACAACACCAAGTCGAGGGTTAAGATCCCCTTACCGGTCATCTTTTAAAAAAAAAATGACGAACCATAACATACCCATTCTAAAGGGTCCTAATGCCCATTAACCACTAAGTGAGTTAATGTGTCTGAAACTTTTAAAACAGTGCCTGGAGGCCGGCCCGTGGCTCACTCGGTAGAGTGCGGTGCTGATAACACCAAGGCCACGGGTTCGGATCCTATATAGGGATGGCCGGTTTGCTCACTAGCTGAGCGTGGTGCTGACAACACCAAGCCAAGGGTTGAGATCCCCTTACCGGTCATCTTTAAAAAAAAAAAAAAAAATGATAAAACAGTGCCTGGGATGGGTGTTTTTGACACATTGTTAACTTATTAGTTTGTGACTCTTCCTAACTTGTCCCAGCAAGAAGGAAAAAGTGATTGCTGTACTGTATCTCCTCGATAGGTTCCTCTGGCAGGGCTGCAGTGGGCAGCTTCCTTCAGGAGGAAAGCAGTCAGGAACCCCAGTGGTCTGGCTGTCCCAGACTTTCTCTCCAGGCATAGCCTCAGGGCTCAGAAAGAGGAAGAATGAGTGGGGGCTCTGTAGAGTACAGCAGGGCTCTCCTGAAGGCAAGAGGGACTAGAGAACTAGTTGTGTAGGCTCTTATCCTGTCAGGTAGGCAACACCCAGGAACTCACACTATCTGCAGCAGTATCTGACTGGCTAACAGCTGGCTTACAGGGAATTCATTATCATAGCATCACATGATAACTTAGAGGACTATTTCGGGAGCCTATTCAGTCATTTAGACAACTTAATGACTGTGTGCCCTTGTCCGAACCCTCTCATCTAGGACTCAGTTCCTCATCTTTAAAATGAACCCCTAGGACTCAGTTCCTCATCTTTAAAATGATAGGAGGGGATGGCCAGTTAGCCCAGTTGGTTATAGAGCTCAGCCTTCTAACACTAAGGTCACGGGTTCAAATCCCCATACTGGCCACCTGTGAAAAAATAAATAAATAAAATGAAGGGACTTCAGTGTTGATAACACCAAGGTCAAGAGTTTAGATCCCCATACTGGCCAGCCACCAATAAAGCAAAATGAAGTGACTTGATAAATTGCTAACCTTCCCCACACTGCTGTAACTTTATTTGCCTACCTGTTCAGCCAGCCTCTGCTTGAGCATGTGTAGTGATTGGTATCTCACTTCTCTTTCAGATAGACCATTTCCCTACTGGTAAGCTTAATTCCACTTAATCAGCTATGGTGAAGTGTTTTCCAAATCATTAACTTTTTACAGCAACCCTTTCTCATAGGGTTGTTTGGAGATTTAAACAAGATAGTGCACAGCTTGTAGAAAATAACGCATGGGCCAGCCCGTGGCTCACTCAGGAGAGTGTGGTGCTGATAACACAAAGGCCACGGGTTCGGATCCTATATAGGAATGGCCGGTTGGCTCACTAGCTGAGCGTGGTGTTGACAACACCAAGCCAAGGGTTGAGACCCCCTTACCGGTCATCTTTTAAAAAAAAGAAAGAAAGAAAGAAAGAAAATAACGCATAATGTGAATTGTTAACTATTTTTATTGATACTGTGTCAGAATGTTGTTTTTTTGTTTTTGTTTTCTTTTGGTGGCTGGCCAGTACAGGGATACAAACCCTTGACCTTGATGTTACAAGGCTGCATTCTAACCAACTGAGCTAACCGGCCAGCCAAGAAAGTTCTTATATGGAGCTGAAACCTGCATTCTGTAACTTCGAAACTTTGATCCTAATTTTGTTCATTGGCAAAACAGAAAGTAAGCCTGATTGAGCCGCCTGAGAACAGTTATATTTCTCATAAGTCTCCACATAGTCTAGTTGTTCATACTCTGTTCCCTCAGCCCTGCCACATCAGGCATGACTTCCAGACCTCTTCCATCCTGATTGCCTGTGCCAGGACAGGTTGTGATTGATCTACATCCCTCTGTGGAGGAGTGCCCAGGAGCTGACAACTAAGACACGTAAATTGACTACCATCTGGATTATGCAGGTGGACTAACATTGAAAAAGGCATGCTCTGTGCCTTACTTAATTTTATTCTCATGGCACTTTTATGAGGAGAATACTGAGGCTCATGGAGGGTAAGCAGCTTCTCCCAAATCATTCAGCTTATAAATTATGGAACAAGAATTCAACCCTAGATCTGTCTGACTCCAAAGTCTGCTCTTCTTTCTCAGGGAAGTGGAAACCTGAGCACTGTTCTTGGAACAGACTCAACACAATAATCTGGGGGCAGGCTTGGTGCTGCTTCTGGAATGTCCTTCTGTTAGGTACAGGTCTTTTTTGGCCTTTTAACTTCTTTTTTTTTTTTTTTTTAAAAAAAAGATGACCGGTAAGGGGATCTTAACCCTCAACTTGGTGTTGTCAGCACCACGCTCAGCCAGTGAGCGAACCGGCCATCCCTATGTGGGATCCGAACCCGGGGCCTTGGTGTTATCAGCACCGCACTCTCCCGAGTGAGCCACAGGCCGGCCCTGGCCTTTTAACTTCTAAAAAGAGAGTCAGCTCCCCTTCAGCTCCATAGACACATGAAGTCTGTATTTAACTTGTTGCAACGGGCCGAGCCCGTGGCGCACTCGGGAGAGTGCGGCGCTGGGATCGCAGCAGCGCTCCCGCCGCGGGTTCGGATCCTATGTAGGGATGGCCAGTGCACTCACTGGCTGAGCGCAATGCAGCCGATCTCACAAAAAGACCAAAAAAAAAAAAAAAAAAAAACTTGTTGCAACAAAGAAAAGCTTCACCACAGACCTTGCAGCAAACCAGTAATTATAAAAAAGCTCAGCCTACGAGGCTTTGAAGGACACCTGGTCTACCCATTTGGTTCCACTTTTTGACCTCATTCTCTTTTTACTCCTGTTTTTAATGTTGCAGTTTTGTGTATTTCATGTATATTTATTTGCAAGTCATTTAAAGTACTTTTAGGAAGAAAGGTATAAAAAACTAACAAATGAATAAATAGCCCCTGCTCTTTCCCTTTTACTACACCGCATCTAAACTGAACTTTCCAGAGTGCAAGTAAACTCTTTTAGCTGCCTGCCCTACTAAAGTTCACAGTAATCTAATACCTTCTATGATCTTTTAAATTTAAACCACACCCTATCTATTTCGTTTGTTTGGTCTGCAACATTAAAAGTATTTCAATTGTACTTATTTTTTGAATAGGTGATATACTCACTACGTACAAAATTTACAAGGCACGAGAATGCACACAAAGATTTCTCCCTCCCTTCCTGGTTCCTATGCACCCAGTTCCTCTCCTAAAAAGCAATCGATGTTACCCTTTCTTCTTTATCTTCCAGAGATATTCTCTGCATACAGAAACAAATACATACGTATTTGTATTTTACTTTCTGGTTTTTTTAGACAGTGCAATATGCACTGTCGGTTTTCTTTTTTCAATTAAATGTGTTAAATAAAAATTTATAGGAGGCAATTGTTCTGGACTAAGTACCTGCACTACTCCCCAGAATAAAAATCAAAACTAATTGTACTTATTTTTTGAATAGGTGATATACTCACTACGTACAAAATTTACAAGGCACAAGAATGCACACAAAGATTTCTCCCTCCCTTCCTGGTTCCTATGCACCCAGTTCCTCTCCTAAAAGGCAATCGATGTTACCCTTTCTTCTTTATCTTCCAGAGATATTCTCTGCATACAGAAACAAATACATACGTATTTGTATTTTACTTTCTGGTTTTTTTAGACAGTGCAATATGCACTGTCGGTTTTCTTTTTTCAATTAAATGTGTTAAATAAAAATTTATAGGAGGCAATTGTTCTGGACTAAGTACCTGCACTACTCCCCAGAATAAAAATCAAAACGGGGTCTCTTCTGCTAAGTCCCACGTCACCAAACCTAAATTAAATTGTGGTTTGACCTTCAAAGAAATTAGGAGAAAGAAATAGCCAATTTCCCAAACAGGCCAGTTTAAATCTACAATCAGAATAATAATAAAGTTCCCTTTGCTTTAATCCTTATACAAAAAGGATAGCCTGAGGTAACCTGATGTTAAATAATCAGTTATTTTTCTAGTGTTCTGTCTCCCTGTCCCCATCTTACAAAGAAAGTAACACTGAAATGACCAATCTGCTTTTTGTTCTTTGTTTCTGCTTTCTTCAGCCTTTTCTGTATATGAGCTAATCTTTCACTGGAACACTTATTTTATTATAGGGAATGATGTGTGGCCCAATTCTAGAATCACAATTGTCGGGTCCGCTGCTGGCTGACCCGAACAGCCCTTGCCTTGCTATCAGTCTCTCCCTTGGTGTTCCTTCTGGTGGGTGAACGAATTGCCTGGATTCCTCTTTCCCTCCGGTCCCAGTTGGAAGGAGATGGGGGAAGAGAGCCGCGAAGAGAGGTGAGCACAGCTGCCGGCTCCAACCAGCCTGTTAAAGGACACTCAGACGCGGCGGGGGGTTCTGTCGAGCAGTCCCATTTATTATCACACAAGCACTTGCTTTTAAAGGCAAATAGGGAAGGGAGGTTTTTATATCCTCCAATCAGCTTAAAGGTTACAAGAGCATGCATCCTCTCTCAACGCCTAGCTATTGCAACCACGCAGTGTTCACAAGCGCAGAAGCGCGTATTTGGCCAATAAGGGCTAAGGCAAGGTTCCCGCAGACACTCCCACCCTACTTCCTCCTGGTGCCGTCTTACGCTGCCACATTAATATGCCCTTGTGGGCCCATAATGGCGCTGCTTGTAATGTCACTTAAGGTGGTGTTAGTTTTTAAGGCCCGACACACAATAAAGCCAATTAATATGTTTGACTAAATTTGTTGTAATCTTGTCCTTTGACAAATGTATATTTCACATTGTTCCAGGTGACTTAACAGCATTGGAGCTGCATGGGTTAAATCTGCAAGAGAATCAGAGGCTAGTAACACATCATCAATGTAGTGAAACATTGTGACCGTCCTGGGCCCAATGGCAATGACACAGCTTTGACCTCAATCGTATTTCCTCCATAGCCATCTATACAAACAGTGGCCCCTGGAAACTTAGCTGGATTGCCATATAGAAGGCTACATTCTGCACCTGTACCAACCAATGCCAAAACACGCTGCACATTTGTCCTCAACCAATATATTGCCAATTCAACATGAGGCCTCTGGTCCTTGCCTTCCCCCAAAAGACGAGTACCTTGGCCTGCTGCCTAATCAAAATGGAACAGTTCATCTGCCTCCTCGGGAGCAACCAAAAAGTCTTAAATCCACTGAGCATACCTTGCTACCTGTTTGCAGACATTTAGTGAAATGCTGTTCAGGGCACAGTTGCTGCCACAAGGCAAACAGGACTGCATTTGGGGGCCGGTCAGTTTTCTTTTTGTCAACCCGTGCTGCAAGCAAGTCAAGCCACATCTGCTTACAGCTAGTCTTGCTTGGTCCCCTTGGGATAAAATTCTGAGTATTTCTTGGGGTTTGGTCCTAGCCACCTTTCAGATCCCTTTTGCTTGTCTGCTATCCTCTACTTCACCCAAGCTCGCTATCATGGTCGTTACCTCATGTATAGGACGACCGATGTATGGGTCCAGTATGGCCATCAGTGACCCAAAGGACGTAGACAGGGTGTTTTGCAGCACTATGTCTCTCATGCTGCCTGTAAAATTTTCATTGTCTGGCCATGAGTGTTCACATTAAACATGGACTGCCACATCCCCAGCTCTCAAGTTATTTGGACCAGCTCAGCATACGTTTGCCATTTACTAACAATCTTGGGCAGTTCTCCAGCATTTGCCCACACGGTTGGGGCAGCTGGATTCACCCAGTCCATCAGGGAGTGATTACCTCACCCTTGTGCATATCTGCAGCTATTCTGTAGCCACTGCCTCAGGAACAGGTGTATGGTAATGGAGGCCAGCTTCTCCATCTCCTCACCAGAGCACATCACACTATCTACCTCTAGGTCCCATAACCACAACACCAAACAGAGTCTCCCATGTTCCTGCCCGAACTGTCTCCCCAAGTCAACCAGTTCAACCTGGGTATACGGGACATAGGCGCTATCATGGTCGTTACTTCATGTATAGGACGACCGATGTATGGGTCCAGTATGGCCATCAGTGACCCAAAGGACGTAGACAGGGTGTTTTGCAGCACTGTGTCTCTCATGCTGCCTGTAAAATTTTCATTGTCTGGCCATGAGTGTTCACATTAAACATGGACTGCCACATCCCCAGCTCTCAAGTTATTTGGACCAGCTCAGCATACGTTTGCCATTTACTAACAATCTTGGGCAGTTCTCCAGCATTTGCCCACACGGTTGGGGCAGCTGGATTCACCCAGTCCATCAGGGAGTGATTACCTCACCCTTGTGCATATCTGCAGCTATTCTGTAGCCACTGCCTCAGGAACAGGTGTATGGTAATGGAGGCCAGCTTCTCCATCTCCTCACCAGAGCACATCACACTATCTACCTCTAGGTCCCATAACCACAACACCAAACAGAGTCTCCCATGTTCCTGCCCGAACTGTCTCCCCAAGTCAACCAGTTCAACCTGGGTATACGGGACATAGGTGGTGAACTGGGTCACCTGTGGATCGCCCACTGGTTGTCCATCCAGTCCCATAGGCTGCTCGTGTTTCAATTTCTCATGCACAACAGGGTGTGCCTGGAAATGCATTGTTTCCCCCAACTCACCACTGGGTTGGTCGTCTTCCCTGGTGTGAGAGGCAGGAGTGGCCAGTCGCTGCACATCATCCTCCAGGATAATCATCCTTGCTTCCAACAACTCTGCTTTCTGCCGCAAATCTCTGTTTGCAGCATTATGAGCTGCAGCCAGGTTCCGGTCAGCAGAAAAGTGGCCATTGGTCACCATATGCTCAAGGATAGCCACATTTTTTCCCTTTTCCAAGGGGTTTTCCATTGTAGTGGATGGTCTATGCTGCCTTGCAGTACAGTGTGCAGCAACCACATCCCGGTCAACAGGAAGGTGGCCATAGGGCAGAGCATATTCAAAAGTAGCCACATTTCCTCCTCCTTCCAAGGGCTTTTGGCTCCTGCACCTGCTCAGAATCCTGTCACAGACTATGCCAATTGTCATGCTAGGCTAATGTCAGAATCCTGCCAATGTCCCCAGTTGTAAAGCTCTTTTACCTGCCCATAATCCTGCACCTACTAGGCCAATTGTTAAGCTAGGGCTGGGTCTGGAGCTCACAGACTCCTCAAGCCTGTTCACAGACTGGGTCACAGACCCCTCACATGCAGGTCCATGAGCTAGGTAACTGGCCCAAAGGTCCTTGGAGCCATAGGTTCAAAAGCATGGCTGCACACGGTGGCCACCTGAGGCAGACGCCAGCCAAATGGCTGTGACACCAGCCAAATGGTGGTGGTGCCACTGCGCATGTGCACTAATTCCACTCACACACAATTTATTTACAAAGAATGTGCCGCACCACCCCCAACGGGACCCAAGGTGAGGAGCCCTGATTAATCTACTTTATTTACCAAACAATCACAAATCAACGACCTGTTAAATAAAACTTATAGGAGGCCATTGTTTTGGTCTAAGTTCTTGTACTGGGTCCTAACAGACCAGACTAAAAATCAAAATGGACTCACCCCTGCTAAGTTTCATGTCACTTAGGCTGTGTTCTGACCTTCTGAGAGATCAGGAGAAAGATAACAGCCAATTTCCTGATAAGGCCAGATTAAATCTTTGATAGGTATGATAATGAAGTTCCCTGGACTTTAATGCTTACACAAAAGAGATAGCCCGAAATCCTCAATCGACTAACTCAGGCTCTCCAGCAATACACCAACCTGGATCCCTCCTCAGAGGAGGGATACCATGTCCTCATGACATACATTTTGGCTCAAGCCTACCCCAACATTAGAACTAAATTAAAAAAACTGGAACAGGGCCCCACTACTCCACAGACCAAGATCTTATCAGTGGCCTTTAAGGTTTTTCACAATAGGGAGGAGGAAAAAGAACGACAAAAACAAAAGGCTGACCTGGCCAATTTTCAGATGTTGGCCCAGATAATCAGACCGTCTCCTGGATGCTTTTCTGGGCCCTCCGCCTCCAAAACCCCCCATGCGGCATGCTTCAAATGTGGGAAAGAAGGTCACTGGTCGTGGACCTGCCCCTCAACCAGACCACCCACCACTCCATGCCCCAAGTGCCAAAAAAGGGGACATTGGGGCTCCGATTGCCCACTCACCCGAAGGGGAGATTGGCCAACCAAACCCCAGCTGTCCCAGGCATCTCAAACACCTTTGGTGGGACTGACTGAGGAGGATTGAAGGGGCCTTGGGTCCTTCCCGACCATTACCATCACAAAAAGCGAACCCAGGGTAACTATTATTGTAGATGGTCATCCTATTTCCTTCCTCTTAGACACAGGGGCCACATTTTCGGTCTTAAAAGAATTTAAGGGACCAACTACACCCAGTAGTTCTCCTATAGTCGGGGTAGGAGGAAAGCAAATTTTTCCCCATAAAACACATTAACCTGTCACATCTAGGGCATCCCATCCTCTTTCTCTCATTCCTTCTTAGTCATGCCCCAATGTCCCGTCCCTCT
>NW_007733872.1:50642-52762 GCF_000696425.1 Galeopterus variegatus
AAGATCCCCTTACCGGTCATCTTTAAAAAAAAAGAAAAAAAGAACAGAGGTTTATTTGGCTTATGATTATGGGACAGCTGCATCTGGCACAGGCCTCAGGCTGCTTCTACTCATGGTGGAAAGTGGCAGCAGCTGGCGGGTACAAGCAGATCACATGGCGAGAGGAAGCAAGAGAGAGGGGGAGGTGCCAGGGTCTTTTAAGCAACCAGCTCTTGTGGGAGCTAACTGAGGGAGAACTCACTCACTACCCCTGTTCTGCTAGGGAGAGCATTAATCCATTCATGAGGGATCTGCCCCCATGACTCAAACAGCTTCCAACACTGTCACATTGGGAATCAGATTTCCACATGAGTTTTGGGAGGACAATGCAACCAAACTCCGTCAATGTTATTTACATGATCTGGAGCTGCAGACTTGCCCATACTACCTAGACACTGGGAAACGAAGGAAGACACCAATAAAGCTACACTGATTCCACCCCTCCAGCATGACCATGAGATGACATCAAGGACAGGAACAGAAACGTTGGAAGCAGAAACTTGGTGCAGAGTCTTGGCCAGACTTCACATGAAGCCCTTGTGGCTCGTGTCTCTCTCCCTCCTTCTTTTCATTTCCCATGTTCCATCCCCTTGGCTCCCTTTTTAAAAATCCCTCAGTAAATCTGAGACTTTGAAATTGGTTTAGTCTGGCCATTCTCCTTCAGGTTTACTGAGGGGATGGGTTAGCCTAACTAACATCTCTGCTTAGGTCACCAGTATTCCTGAATAAAATCTGACTTCCATTCTTACCAACATTTGACTTTTTTTTTTTTCAAAAGATGAATGGTAAGGGGATCTTAACCCTTGACTTGGTGTTGTCAGCACCACGCTCAGCCAGCTAGCTAACCGGCCATCCCTATATGGGATCCGAACCCGGGGCCTTGGTGTTATCAGCACCGCACTCTCCCAAGTGAGCCACGGGCCGGCCCCCCAACATTTGACTTTTGAAAGGGGAAGGTGGCTGGGCCTGTGTGCCTGGTAACATGCAGGCTTTTAAATAAGTTAGAATTGTGTTTTATGTATTGCTTATTAAGCTTAATTTCACTTGAAAACCTATTTTGAAGTGTTTTCCAAGTCATTGAATAACTTTACATGTCTGCTCTTTTATTTTTTAATTTTAATTTTAATTTTTGTTTGTTTTCTTTTTTTAAATTTTGTTTTTGTTTTTCTTTTACGTTCATTCCTTTTAAAGGTTATAGTGTTCTGTTGGATGGCCTTGCTGTCATGTACTTAATTAATCCCTTGTCACTGAACATTTAGGTACTTTGGTGATGTTTTGTAGTCAAGTACAGAGTTTTACCTATATGGGCAATAGGGGAAGAAAGGAGTTGATTATTTGGTGCCTTAGTTTGCTAGAGCTGCTGTAACCAAGCACCACAAACTGGGTGGCTTGAACAACAGACATTTATTATCTCACATTACAGGAAGCTAGAAGTGCAAAATCAAGGTGTTGGCAGATTTGGTTTCTTCTGATCGTTGTAACAGAGAATCTGTTTCTTGCTTCTTGCCCAGCTACTGATGGCTTTTTGGCAATCTTTGGCATTCCTTAGCTTATAGAAGGATCGCCTCATCTCTGCTTTCATCATCACATGGTTTTTTGCCTGTGTGTATATGTTGATCTACAAATTTCTCCCTTTAACTGGCTGGTTAGTTCAGTTGGTTAGAGCACAGTGTTATAACACCAAGGTCAAGGGTTTGGATCCCTTACTGGCCAGCCACCAAAAAAAAAGAGTGTTGGAGTAGAGGACAGGAAGCAAGAAAAGACTCTCTGACAATGTCACATTTGAACAGAGTCTGAGAGGAGATAAGAAAGTCTTTTTTTTTTTTTTTAAGATGACTGGTAAGGTGATCTTTTTTTTTTTTTTAATTTTTTTTTAAAGATGACCGGTAAGGGGATCTTAACCCTTGACTTGGTGTTGTTAGCACCACACTCACCCAGTGAGCTAACCGGCCATCCCTATATGGGATCCGAACCCGTGGCCCTGGTGTTATCAGCACCGCACTCTCCCGAGTGAGCCACGGGCCGGCCCAAAATGCTGAATAAGCTTATGATTATTTTTTTTATTTTTATTTTTATTTTTA
>NW_007733872.1:52772-57240 GCF_000696425.1 Galeopterus variegatus
AAGGTCAAGGGTTTGGATCCCTTACTGGCCAGCCACCAAAAAAAAAGAGTGTTGGAGTAGAGGACAGAAAGCAAGAAAAGACTCTCTGACAATGTCACATTTGAACAGAGTCTGAGAGGAGATAAGAAAGTCTTTTTTTTTTTTTTTAAGATGACTGGTAAGGTGATCTTAACCCTTGGCTTGGTGTTGTCAGCACCACGCTCAGTCAGTGAGCAAATTGGCCATCCCTATATAGGGATCCGAACCCATGGCCTTGCTGTTATCAGCACCACACTCTCCCAAGTGAGCCACAAGCTGGCCCTAGAAAGAAAGTCTTTTTTTTTTTTTTCTTTTTTTTTTAAAAGATGACCGGTAAGGGGATCTCAACCCTTGGCTTGGTGTTGTCAGCACCATGCTCAGCCATTGAGCAAACCGGCCATCCCTATATAGGATCCGAACCCGCGGCCTTGGTGTTATCAGCACCGCACTCTACCGAGTGAGCCACGGGCCGGCCCTAGAAAGAAAGTCTTAATTTTATAGGGGCCACTCAGCTCCTGGATGAGGCTTGACAAAATTGTCCTGGTTGAGGCTCCCTGAAATTGATACCAAACTCACAGGTCCGGCTGCCTGTCCCCAGACAAAACCAAACTAATCAAAAGTCAAATATTGTGAAAATGTAAGTCAGCTTTTATTCAGGAATACCAGTGACCTGAGGAGAGATGTTAGGCTAGATGTTTACCCATCTCTCCACTAAACCTGAAGGAGAATGAACAGGCTAATAAAGCCACCTCAAAGACTCAGGTTTACTGAGGGGTTTTTAAAGAGGGGGATGAGGGAGTGGAACATGGGAAATGAAAAGTAGGAAGGAAGGGTATGTGAGCTACAAGGGGTCCATGTCTATGAGTCAGGTTCAAGGTCTCGCCAAGATCTCGTCTGGTTTCTGTTTTCATCTTTGCTGTTGTCTCAGGACCCTGCAAGATTTTTGATTTGCTCCAGAGGAGAATCAATTCTTCTGCAGTCTTTTGTGTAGTTTCACTTCACAGACTTGGGGTTGATTTGGCTGGTGCCCAAGGTCAGCTTCTAGTCATTTGGCCTCAATCACTTGGTAAAACTCTGCAAGTCTTAAAGAAAGAACTGTTAGCTTTGCAAAGTACTGATTTGCTTCTCAGCCTCGTTTTTCTTTTTTTCTTTTTTTTTTCTATATAAAGATGACCGGTAAGGGGATCTCAACCCTTGGCTTGGTGTTGTCAGCACCACGCTCACCCAGTGAGCTAACCAGCCATCCCTGTATAGGATCCGAACCCGTGGCCTTGGTGTTATCAGCACCACACTCTACCGAGTGAGCCACGGGCTGGCCTTCAGCCTCGTTTTTCTATTCAGCAAGCAAGATAAGAAAGTTAGGGGGGTAAGAAGAAAGAGTGAGAGGGGAAAAAAACCCCTCCAAAACTGTGCTTTTAAAAATTTGCCTACAGCCCATGTGGTTTTAAATATCAACATGGCTTCAGTCCTGCTTACTCCAACATTAACAGTGGTCCAAGTTCCTATTTATTTACTTATTTTTAAAGATGACCAGTAACGGGATCTTAACCCTTGACTTGGTGGTGTCAGCACCACACTCTCCCAAGTGAGCCACAGGCTGGCCCCCAAGTTCTTTGATTATAACTTGTTTACTTATTTTATTGTCTTCTCCCATCAGAATGTAAGCTCCTTTAAGGCAATAAATAATGTAGTTTATGTATAACATTCCAGTGCCTAGAGCAATGTTTGGCACTTAATTGGCATGCAATAAAATATTCACTATTTTTTTTAAAAGGCACACAAGGGCTGGCCCGTGGCTCACTTGGGAGAGTGTGGTGCTGATAACACCAAGGCCACGGGTTTGGATCGCTATGTAGGGGGGAAAAAAGGGACACAGTGATATAGCACCAAAGTCAAGGGTTCAGATCCCCATATTAGCCAGCCACAAAAAAAAAAAAAATAAAATAAAAAAGAAAAGGGGGATTCAAGCAGTGAGAACAGCAGATGCTTAAAAAGCTCTGAGCAGGACACCAAGGTCGAGGGTTCGGATCCCCTGCAAACAAAAAAAGTAGTTCTGAGCTGGGAATGCACTTGATGTATTCAAGGAACTGCTAGGAGGCCATTCCAGTTAGGTCTGACAGTGAAGGAGACAGGAGTGAAGGTGAGAGTTGGAATGGGGTGAATGGGATTGGGGGAATTGAGGCATGTTGTGTAGGGCCTGATAGGGCATTTAAATTCCTTTAATTCTGAATGAGGTGGGAAGCCACAAGAAGTCTTTTAGCAGATGAGGGACATAATCTGATTTATGTAGGTGAAGGGAGGCAATTATGTTTACAATCTCATAGAAAATCAGGATAAATAATAAATTTACACTGAGACTTTGGTGTATTTCCTTTTTTGATTGTTTTTTTGTTTGTTTTGTTCTGTTTTTTTTTTTTTGAAAAAATATTCTTTATTCTTACTCAGAAAATTGTATTTGCTACATACATATATTGAGTATACATGTTGAATGTCTCATAAATAAAAATGCATAATGAATTTGAGTGCTAGATTTTGGAAACAGACAATGAAACTGTATCCCAGAGAAGTTAAATCACTTGCTGAAGGTCATTTACTGGTCAATGTACTTGAGCTCAAACTAGAAAGGAGGGTTTCTGATTCCTAGCCTGGGTTCTTTCTGTTTCAATATCTAATCTCCCAAGTTGCCTGATTCAAGTCCTGGAAAAATCTGACTACCTCATGCTGATGAGAAGCCTCAGACTGATCTTCTGATGTTTTCTCCCTTCCTTTCGGGAAATTCTTGGCAAGTAGGCTGAGAAATGAGCTTGAATGAGCAAACGCCATGTTTCTGACCCTCTTGAGCCTTCTCTACTTATCAAACCATGCTCTCAAAAGTCTCTAGGGGGGCCAGCCCGTGGCTCACTCGGGAGATTGCAGTGCTGATAACACCAAGGCCACAGGTTCGGATCCTATATAGGGATGGCCGGTTAGCTCACTGGGTGAGCGTGGTGCTGACAACACCAAGCCAAGGGTTGAGATCCCCTTACCAGTCATCTTTAAAAAAAAAAAAAAAATAGTCTCTAGGGGAGAATTGTTCCTTGCCTCTTCCAGCTTCTGGTAGCTCCAGGCATCTTTTGGTTTGTGGCATTCCCAGGTTCTTAGAGTTAGGCTGTAGACATATCTTTTTAGGGCAGCCACTATTCAACCCAGTACACTCCCTTCTAGTAATGCTGTTCACTCTTTTTTTTTGTCTTTTTCCGTGTCCGGCAACGGATCGCAACCCTCAGTGTTGCCCCCGTACCGGACCGGGGACCGGCAAACGGGATCGCAACCCTCGGTGTTGCTCCAGCGCCTCGCTCAGCCAGTGAGCGGGAACCGGTCTGTATGTGGGATCCGAACCTCGGGCGGGAGCGCCACCGCGCTTCCCAAGCGGCGCACTTATCCAGTGCGCCACCAGGCCGGCCCATGCTGTTCACTCTTAAACAAAGTTGAATCATTGTACTTCAGAGTTATTGAGTGATTCAACCATTATGTGTTGAACATTGCCAATGCACGGGATGCTGGATAAAAGTTTGGCATTGGAGACACAAGATGATTAAGGCATGATTCCTGCTCTCCAGAAATTCTTAATAGTTTCTGAGGCTGGGAAGTCCAAAGTCCATCTGGTGGTGGCGACAGTGACTCAGGAGTCTCACGTTGCAAGATGGTGGAAGCAGAGAGAGCAGCCTTTCGGTGTATTTCATTCTCTGGGTAAACCTAGGAAAAGTTCCATGAGTCTATGGCCAAGGCCATTTGATGGCTTTCAAACCATTTATTCCTGAAGGACCACGGTGGTATTTAATACCTCTGGAATAACTTTGTGTTGGTTTAGGTCAGTCCTGTTTTGTTTTTCTGTTTTTTTGGCAGCTGGATGGTATGGCCAAGTCACTTATCAAGTCAGTATCGAAAGTTAGTGACCAAAGATAATACTTTGCACATCACATGGACAATACATTTATTGAAGGACTGCTGTTCCAACTCATGCTTCCAATATTGTGAAAACCATTCCTAATCTTACTCTCTGATTTATTACATTTGCCTTGCAATGTTATGATATTTGCCTAAGAATACTGGCAAGAACCTTTTTATTTCAAGCTATCCAAAACATGCAAAAGGGAGGTGATGATGTAAAATTTCAGTAATAGCCATTTTGGAAGATATTCTCACAACTTGCTAGGTCATTTGGGGGTAGGTAGAGTGTGTACAAAATAATTTTAAAAATACTGTGAATTTAGTTTTGGTGCCCAACTCTCTTTATTGCTGTAATTTAAAAATATAATTATAGGGCCGGCCCGTGGCTCACTCGGGAGAGTGCGGTGCTGATAACACCAAGGCCATGGGTTTGGATCCTATATATGGATGGCTGGTTATCTCACTGGCTGAGCGTGGTGCTGACAACACCAAGCCGAGGGCTGAGATCCCCTTCCCAGTC
>NW_007733872.1:58240-67966 GCF_000696425.1 Galeopterus variegatus
AAAAAAAAAAAAAAAAAAAAAAAAAAAATATATATATATATATATATATAAAATTATACAAGTAATTCATATTCTTGCAGAAAATTAGAAAACACATAGAAAAAAAAAACAATTTTAATCACATATGATCTGATTACCCAAAGTTAATAATTGTTAAAATGGGGACTTCCAATCAAAATGGCAGAATAGATGGTATGGTACCCAGCGTCACCCTCTCCCATAACCAATTTACAACTATTAAAAAGCAACGACAGCCAAGCTGGGGCTGCTAGAGCTCAGGGAAAGATGGGGAGAGACCTACGGAGTTCATGAAGGCAGGAGAAGCCGCGATGAGAGATAGAAAGGACTTCCCTGACCGTTTTGAGCCCCTGCTGCTTCAAGTCTGGCCCTGGTAAGCGCACAGAGCAAGAGCTGGCAAAAGCCACAGCTGTGCCCTTTGTATGAAGTTGCTTGGAGGTGGCAGCGGAGAGGAGGGTCTTAGTGGCCCCAGGCCAGCTAGACCACTGACAGGGTTCCCATGGACCCACATAGGAGTGAGGGGCCACAGACAACTGAAAAAAGGAGCCCTCAGTGGCTGGTGAGTCACCACAAGGGACTGGTGCATGGCCCTTCCCATGGGAAGAGTTTGGAGTATGGGGGGGTGGGAAGACAGGCCCACCAGGGAAACATTGGTGCACAGCATAGACAGTTGATCTGCTCTCCAATCAGCACAGGACCACTCTGTGTGCACTGGTCAAGAATATAGAACTACATGGGGTGCAGTTTGCTGAAAAAACTCAGGTCCAGATCAGAGTTTCCACACAACCCAGGTGTACAGGCCTTCACAAGACCTGGAAGTGATTACAAGGTCAACCATTAAAACCTGAGCTGCACAAAAAACCTTCCCTGGGGAATCAACAGCAAAGCAGTAATTTAGCCCAAACACATGGCTCAAGTGCTGGTCCCCACAGGAAGTTCCCCCATATTAGAAGTAAGCAAAGGACAACAAATTAGTTCCAGTGCAGAGTTTAAGTAGTGGGAATAGTGAATAATCCGACACTGAACTAAAAGAAAAAACTAAAAACAGATCAGAAACAAAGGTCTGATATTAGCTAGTAAAGGTCTACACCACCAAGGGAACACCTATAAAACCTAGAAGGACCGGAAGCCCCTTGGGTTCCCAAGACAGGGTTGGGAGAGGGCCAAGAGCCTCAGCCACACCTCTCTGATGTCCACATCCAGCTCAGTGATGACCACCAGGCCACTGGAAGCACACCTGGCTGCTGAGCCAGGGTGGTGGAGGGCCAAGGGCCTCAGCCATGCCCCCACAAGTCTGCATCTAGCCAAGCCATGACCAGGCTGCTGCTAGAAGCCCCCTGAGCTCCCCTGCCCCCGTGCCAGAACTGGGAGGTGCCACAGGCCTGACCACGCCCCCCTCTTCCTCCCAGTGTACCTCCCTCCTCCTTCCCCTCTCCACCTCCTCCCAACTGCTCTGCAACATCTTAGAATGTAAAAAAATAATTAATTAATCGATCAATCAATCAATTAATTAATTAATTAATTTTTTTGTGGCTGGCTGGCACCAGGAACCAAACTCTTGACCTTGGTGTTACAAGGCTGTGCTCTAACGAATTGAGCTGACCAACCAGCCCTAAATAAATTTATTAGAAAAAAATAATTGTTAATATTATTTCAGTCTTTTTTCCTGGGCACATATACATAGGTATTATAAATATAATACATTTACAAACATTGGATAATACTGTTCATACTGTTTACTCAATGTTTCATGAACAAGCTTTCAAATAAACATGCATCCATAGTGTTCTTTACAATGGCTGCATAGTACTGTCCATCTTTTAGCTAGGCTCCCAGGTACCTTGTGTTTTAGTATGTTTTCCTGCTATAATCCTCCAAGCTCAGTGAGTTTACTGGCTGTTGATGCTGGAAAAGAAAATCTAATACCTGTACTGCACTTTCCAGACTGCATTCGCACATACTACTATATAATGGAAATAACA
Organism: Galeopterus variegatus; assembly: GCF_000696425.1. NCBI lineage: Eukaryota > Metazoa > Chordata > Mammalia > Dermoptera > Cynocephalidae > Galeopterus > Galeopterus variegatus. The sequence continues at coordinate 60,241 of NW_007733872.1, forward strand.
GTAACATCTGTTACACAGGTTTATTTGAGAAATAAACCGGATAACAATAGCACAGGAAATAGAAAACACCCGGGCCGGCCCGTGGCTCACTCGGTAGAGTGCGGTGTTGGTAACACCAAGGCCGTGGGTTAGGATCCTATATAGGGATGGCCGGTTTGCTCACTGGCTGAGCGTGGTGCTGACAACACCAAGCCAAGGGTTGAGATCCCCTTACCGGTCATCTTTAAAAAAAAAAAAGAAATAGAAAACACCCATAATGCGAATTGTTACATTATTATTACTGTAATGTCAACAGTCCTGTAAGGGCAGTACCACCATCATGATGTATATATTTCAGATGACGAAACTGGCTGGGAGAATGAAGTGATCGTTCAAGGACGTCCATCTGATAACTTCAGCTCATTTGACTTCAAATTCCATACTTTTGGCATTACACAATATTGATACTCTTTCCTGGTGGACCTGTCCTTTCTCACAATACTGCTAGGAAGTGTAGATCCGCCCACTGCCTCCATAAAAAATGAATTTCCAGGGCCAGCCGTGGCTCACTTGGGAGAGTATGGTGCTAACACCAAGACCATGGGTTCGGATCCCTATACAGGGATGGCTGGTTAGCTCACTTGGGAGAGCGTTGTGCTGACAACACCAAGTCAAGGGTTAAGATCCCCTTACTTGTCATCTTTATAAAACAAAAACAAACAACAACAACAACAAAAATCTTTCCTATTTTTCAGTTCTTCAGGACCCCACAAAGAATTGCTTGACTTTGGGATGGTAATTCAGCTGGAATTAACGGGGACCTTAATAAAGCTAAGCCACCAGAACAGGTGGTGTAGGTAAGCAGGTACGCTACCACGGAGCCGAGGGTTTTGCGCGTCTCTATTTTGCCACGTGGCTTTGCGGTTGCCGGGAGGCGCTAGGGGGTTGGGGTAGCCAGTAACATCCGAGGGACTGCATTTCCCAGAAGCCTGCGCGCCGCGCACCACGTGACTGTCCGGCTGGCGCGCCGGGCCGTTGGGTCTCTAGTGGCGTTTTCGGTCGCTTCCCTCCTCTCTCCCCGCCTCCCGGCCGGCCTCCGCACCAACGCGGCCGGGGCTGGAGCTGAGCCGGAGTCGCAGCCGCAGCCGCAGACGTGGAAACATGGAGGCCTGAGCCGGCGTGCGTCACCCGGGGCTGCGGCGGCGACCGCGGCTTCTGACCCCACGCCCGTCCCTGGAGCTGGAAGAGAATCAACCCGCGGGCCGAGACAGGTGAGCTGTGGCGCCTCCCCTTGTCAGAGCGGGTTAGGGGTCGCCTCTCCTCCCTGGTCAGCGCAGGGAGGTGAGGGGCGGCTTCCCTGCCAGTGGGGGAGTGGGCCACCCCCAAAGGGCTGTGCCCGGGGTGCTGGAGCGGGACCCTTTTGCCCCTTCCCACGGAGCGGTGAGAGGGTGTGTTAAGAGAGTGACAGGGACCTCTGTCCGAGTCTGGTGTTGGGAGTTGGGGGCAGACCGAAGGACAAGTCGATGCTTCCGGAGATGGGCGATGTTGGGCTGACAAATGGGCGTGTGATGGGCAGGGTGAGCAGTAGTGTTGTTTTGTTCCTTTTTTTTTTTTTTAAAAGATGACCGGTAAGGGGATCTCAACCCTTGGCTTGGTGTTGTCAGCACCACGCTCAGCCAGTGAGCAAACCAGCCATCCCTATATGGGATCCGCACCCGTGGCCTTGGCGTTATCAGCACCGCACTCTCCCGAGTGAGCCACAGGCCGGCCCGTTTTGTTCCTTTTTGACGCACACATTTTTATTGAGATATTCACACACCATAAAATTTACCCTTTAAAAGTACAATTAAAGTACTACTCGGTGGTTCTTAGAATATTTACATGGTTGTGCAACCATCACCACTCTCTAGTTCTAGAACATTTTTATTTATCACCCCTAAAAGAAGCCCGAATCCATTAGCAGTCACTCCTCAGCCCCCTCCCTCATCCCTTGCAAGTACAAGTCTACTTTGACTCCATGAATTTGTCTGAGCAATTTGTGTTTTAACTGAACGGTGTGTGTTTGTGAACTGGGGCAGTAGTGGGGTTTGAGGGTAGTGGCGTGATAAAGCTGATTGGATCAAAGTACGGAAAAGGAGTGGAGAAGTGATGGGATGATTGTAGTAGGGCCAGCGAACCGGTACCCAGGATGGACTGATTGGGGGGTAGATGGAGTGGGAAGCTGGAAAGAGGAGAGGGGAGGTTGGGTGTGTAGAGAGAAGGTGCTTTGCTGGAAGGTATGAAAACATGAGGAGTGGAGGTGGTGGAGGAGTGTAATCTCAGCAGCTGCTTGGGCTCAAGAGAGGAGCTGGAGGTGGAAGGGAAGAGAATCTATGGAAATAGGTGAATGGTTGCTGCAGAGGACAAAATTTATTGACTATACGGATTTTTAGAATGATTATCTTAGATAATTCTCTCAGCCACTCAACGATAGACTGAGCAAGTATGAATATCCCATTCTGCAGATGAAGAGACAGTCAGTCTTTTTAGAGTAGAGGGTAGGTGCCTTGCTTAAGCTTATAAAATTAGTAAATAGCGGCTCACTTCGTTTGAGCGCAGTATCTGATCCCCACACAGACCAGCCGCCAAAAACAAAAGTTGGTAAATAGGGCAAAATGAGTTGGGATGAAAGAAGAATAATTGATGAAACTATCATTTGCAAGTGGATTAAATGGTAGAGAACTGAGGTGGGGCAGTGTTAATAGGTTGTAGATTCAGGTAATAAGAAGTCTGTATTGTTATGACAGGTACATTATGTATTAAGAAGTTTACATTGTTATGACAGATAGGTTAAGGCCTTTTTTTTGTTTTTGTACCTTGTAAATATAGAAAGCCCGGTTAGCTCAGAGTGTGGCCTTCTAAAAGGAAAGTCAAGGGTTCAGATCCCCATATCAGCCCCCCCCCAAAAAAAAAAAAATATATATATATATATATATATATAAGTTTAAAACAGTGAAATAATATAATGTACTCCCATGTACCCACTACCCAGTTCCAACAATTAACTTATGCCAATTTTTATTTCTATCCCTACTCCCAGTCGTTTTAATTAATTAATTAATTAATTAATTAATTAAATAAATAAAAGATGACTGGTAAGGGGATCTTAACCCTTGACTTGGTGTTGTCAGCACCATACTCTCCCAAGTGAGCTAACCGGCCATCCCTATATAGGGATACGAACCCATGGCCTTGGTGTTATCAGCACCACACTCTCCCGAGTGAGCCACAGCCGGCCCTTCCAATTATTTTAAAGCAAATCATAGGCATACCATTTCACCTATAAATATTTCAGTATGTATCTGTAGACCCTGTGAATCACTCTGTCTTTTTAATATGCCCATACCATTGTCACACTTATAAAAAGTAATAGTAAGCTCTTAATATTATCAATATCTAGAAAGAATTTTTAAATATGGTATCCATTTGATACAAGGGGGATAAACAGAATAAGCAGTGCAAACATTTTTATGTTTGACTCTCAGAAAAACAAACATAATTGTTTCCTGATCCAGTAGAACCTGCTATCCTGACTTCTTTTTTTTTTTTTTTTTTTATTATGACTCATTCTTCCTCAGAGAGGGAAGAATTGTCACTTTGGTTGGCTTTTTAATGAATGAAGTTTTGTGAGGACAGGAGAGAAACGGAAGAGAAATATACTGTAACATGCACACATTACTCTTTCTTACGGTGTTCTAAGTATTTGGGCAATTTAATTATGCTTTTCTCCTGTAGATAATTTCACATATTATTAGTTGTTTAATGTGTATGAGTTTTTTATGACTGCTGTAACAAATTACCACAAATTTAATGGCTTAAAACAACACAAATTTATTATTTTACAGTTTTGTAGATTGGAAGTCCAAAGTAGGTATCATTGGGCTGAAATCAGTGTGTCAGAGGATCTGTGTTCCTTTCTGAAGGTTTCTAGGGGAGAATCTATCTCCTTGCCTCTCCCAGCTTCCAGAGGTTGCTACTTTCCTTGACTTGTGGCCCCTTTCCTCTGTCTTTTTTTTTTTAAAGATGACCGATAAGGGGATCTTAACCCTTGGCTTGGTGTTGTTAGCACAACGCTCAGCCAGTGAGCAAACCGGCCATCCCTATATGGGATCCGAACCTGTGGCTTTCGTGTTATCAGCACCACACTCTCCCGAGTGAGCCACAGGCCGGCCCTCCCTTCCTCTGTCTTTAAAGCCACCGATGTTGCATCTCTCTGAACATTCTTGTGGAGTCACGTCGCTGACCACAGCTGGGAAAAGTTTTCTGCTTTTAAGGATCCATATGATTATATTAAGCCCTTTTGGATAATTTCCCTTATCGAGATCCTTAATTTAATCACACCTGCAATATCCCTTTTGCAGTTAACATAATCACAGGTTCCGTGGATTAGGTTGTTGTGGACATCTTTGGAGGCTATTATTCTGTCCACCATGACATGTTTTGGAATATTGTGCTGAGGCTTAAGAAAGTGGGTGACTTCCTTTGTTGCTACAAATACAATGAGAGTGCCATCTTTCACTGAGAATTATAGATGATGGGAATGGTTAGAGCTAGAGAGGACTGTTCCATTTTTCTTTCTAGTGACTATAAACAAATATATGGGAAATACCTGTGACACTTGTAGTGTAGGCTTTGGTAAAATGAGACCTTTAAAAGTGATAAAGTATAAAAGCAGTATGTCATCATATAAAGTTTTTCTGTATTTCGTTTTGGTCTCTTTTTCATGTTCCTGTTTTTGAGTATTGTAAACTTGAAATCAGTGTATGTGTATATAATGTAAACTGATACTTGACAATGCAGGGCACTCTGGCACAACGGTGGTTCCCATTCCCAGGGTGACAAGGCAGATGGGAGGTAAAGGCACCCTCAATTCAGCAGAGAGAAGACTCTTAATGAAGTGGGAGAAAATTTTACTTATTTCTAGACAACAATAACCTAAATTAGGGTTGGGAACAACTTTACGTATAGGTCTTATTTACTAAAAGGTTTGGGTAGTACTTTTTGATGTCTTCTTCAATTTTTATCACATTCTTTAAAAATGAGGGCACCAAAAATGACTGTAACTCTCCAATCTGGACACTGGAAGAATTAAAAAAAAATCTTTTGTGTGTTCATATGACTGATAGTAAATTTCTTTTTCAGGTTGAGTCAGTCACTGAATCTTGACAATTCTTCCTTCAGAGTATATCATGCAATCCTGCACCTTTGCTTTAGAATACTTTCAAAGCCTCCCGTATCACTTAGGATTAGATTTACCTATGATTAACAGAGACCTGAAAAACAATAGCTTAAGCATGTTGTTTCTCATGTAAAGTAAGTCCAGAAGTAGACAACTCAAGGGTGGTATGGCAGCTCCACTGTCATTAGGGACTCGGCCTCTTTGCAGTTTCTTACTCTGTCATCCCTAGGGTATGTGGCTCCTGACTTCTGGGTCCAGAATGGCTGCTGGAGTTTTAGCTAAAATATCCATGTTCCAAGCAGCAGGATGGAGGAAAGGGCAAGGAAGTGGCTGTCTGCTCATAAGGAGACTTAAATATATCTTTTAGCTGGACAGGAATATGCCTAGCCAAAAATAGAAGTTCTTTTTTTTTTTTTAAAAGATGACCGGTAAGGGGATCTTAACCCTTGACTTGGTGTTGTCAGCACCATGCTCACGCAGTGAGCCAACCGGCCATCCCTATGTGGGATCCGAACCCTTGGCCTTGGTGTTATCAGCACCGCACTCTCCCGAGTGAGCCACAGGGCCGGCCCCAAAAATAGAAGTTCTGTCAAAAGTCTGGACATTGGGTAGGCAATTAACATTTTCTGCCATACTTCATAATTAGTTTCCCTGTCTATGGACTCCAGACTAACCAACACACTTCCTAAAACTCTGGGATTGAATCCTAGTTCTGTTATTTATTTGCTTTGGCATGTTACTCAACCTTTTTTTTTTTTTTTTGTCTCTTTTGTGACTGGTAAGGGGATCGCAATCCTTGGCTTGGTGTCGTCCGCACCGCGCTCAGCCAGTGATCGCACCGGCCATCCCTATATAGGATCCGAACCCGTGGCGGGAGCGTTGCTGCGCTCCCAGCGCCGCATTCTCCCGAGTGCGCCACGGGGTTGGCCCGTATTACTCAACCTTTTTGAGCTTCAGTTTTCTCATCTGTAAAATGGGACTAATATTTATATGTTTGTTAGAGAAAAATGAAAATACCTTTTATGGTTTTAGCAATACATATAGTATAAATATTTGTTGTTTTTCCTTCTCTTCCTTCAGGTTTCTGGACTTGGATATCTGACTAGGTGTAAAAAGATAGGAATTGGAGGTGGACAGGGGAAGGATATATATAAAGTTCAGTATCGGGCAGGTTGAGTTTGAGGTGCCTTGGGACACCAAATGGTGATGGATGGTAGGCAATCAGATAAATGGGTCTGGCACTCAAAGACAGTTCTGGACTAGACATAGGTATTTTGGGATCATTAATGTATATGGGTAGAGCTCACTGGTATGGAATTCCTAGGGATGTATGCAATTACAGTATTCAGAATAAGAAGACATGCCCTTACACAGCATCAAGCATCATCTGACATTCAGGTCACTTATGCTTCCGCTTTGATTGCCTCCCTGCTCCAGCCATGTTGAACTTCTTTCAGTTCCTTGATTGGGCCCTGCCTGTTTTGTCATTTTTCTATTAGTTTTTATTTTTATTTTTTTTCTTAAAGATGACTGGTAAAGGGATCTTAACCCTTGACTTGGTGTTGTCAGCACCACGCTCAGCCAGTGAGCGAACCGGCCATCCCTATGTGGGATCCGAACCCGGGGCCTTGGTGCTACCAGCACCGCACTCTACCGAGTGAGCCACGGGCCGGCCCTTAGTTTTTATTTTATTTTTAATTGATACACACTTGTACATATTTATGGGATACAGTGTGATGTTTTGATACATGTTATCGTTGTGTAATGATCAAATCAGGGTATTTGGCTTATCCATCACCATGAACATTTATCATTTTTTTGTGGTGAGAACTTTCAAAATCTTCTCTTCTAGTTATTTTGAAATACACAATACAGTACTGTTAACCGTAGTCACCCTACTGTGCAATTAAAACACCAGAACTTACTTCTCCTATCTATCTGTAATTTTATAACTGTGTCCAGACCTCTCCCCACCCCCTGTAACTACTGTTCTACTGTGTACTTCTATGAAATTCCACAAATGAGGAGATCATGAGGGATTTGTCTTTTTGTGCCTGGATTATTTCATTTAACATAATGTCCTCCAGGCTCATCCCTGTTGCTGCAAATGACAGGAATTCATTCTTTTATTTTTTTATGGCTAAATGGTATTCCATTGTGTCTACATACCACATTCTCTTTATCCATTCATCTGTTGACAAACACTTAGAATCAGCATTCCATATCTTGGCTATTTTGAATAGTGCTGCAGTAAACTTGGGAATGCAGATGTCTCTTTGATATAATGAGTTCTTTTACTTTAGATAGATACCCAGTAGTGGGATTGGTGGGTCATATGGTAGTTCTATTTTTAATTTTTTGAATACTTCCATACTGTTTTTCATAATGACTGTACTAATTTGCATTCTTACCCACAGTGTATAAGGGTTCCCATTTCTCCATATCAACACCAGCATTTATTATTTTTTTGTCCTTTTTTTTTTTTTTTTCCTTTTTGTCTTTTTTCGTGTCCGGCAATGGATCGCAACC
>NW_007733872.1:68448-74538 GCF_000696425.1 Galeopterus variegatus
GTACTGGACCGGGACCGGCAACAGGATTGCAACCCTCGGTGTTGCTCCCGCACCTCGCTCAGCCAGTGAGCGGGAACTGGTCTCCACATGGGATCCGAACCCTCGGCGGGAGCGCCACCGCGCTCCCAAGCGGCGCACTGTAGCAGTGAGCCACCGGGCCGGCCCATTTTTTTGTCTTTTTGATAATAGCCATTCTAATTGGGGTGAGGTGATATCTCATTGTGGTTTTGATTTGCATTTTCCTGATGATTAGTGATGTTGAATATTTTTTCATATACCCATTGGCCATTCGCATGTCTTCTTTTGAGAAATGTCTGTTTGGGGGCCGGCCCGTGGCTCACTCGGGTGAGTGCGGTGCTGATAACATCAAGGCCACGGGTTCGGATCCCATATACGGATGGCCGGTTCGCTCACTGGCTGAGCATGGTGCAGACAACACCAAGTCAAGGGTTAAGACCCCCTTACCGGTCATCTTTAAAAAAAAAAAAAAAAAAAAAGAAATGTCTGTTTGGGTCTTTTGCCTATTTTTAAATTGGATTTTTTTTTTTTTGCTATTGAGTTTGAGTTTCTTTTTCTTTTTCTTTTTTTAAAAGATGACCAGTAAGGGGATCTGAACCCTTGACTTGGTGTTGTCAGCACCACACTCTCCCAGCGAGCAAACCGGCCATCCCTATATGGGATCCGAACCCATGGCCTTGGTGTTATCAGCACCGCACTCTACCGAGTGAGCCATGGGCTGGCCCGAGTTTCTTATATATACTGGATATTAACCCCTTGTCTGGTGCATAGTTTGTGGATATTTTCTCGCATTCTGTAGGTTGTCTCTTCACTCTCTCGTTTTCTTTGTTGTGCAGAAGTTTTTTAGTTTGATATAATCCCATTTGTCTCCTTTTGTTTTTGTTACCTGTGCTTTAGAGTTCTTATCCAAAAAATCCTTGCCCAAACCAATTTCCTGGAGTATTTCCCCTCTGTTTTCTTCTAGTATTTTTTTTTTTCTTTTTGGTGGTCCTTGACCTTGGTGTTATCCACACTGCACTCTAACCAACTGAACCAACCAGCCAGCTTCCTCTTTTAGTAATTTTATAGTTTTGGGTCTTACATTTAAGTCTTCAATCCATTTTGAGTTGGCTTTTTTATATGGTGAGAGAGAAGTGTCTAGGTTCATTCTTCTGCATGTGGATATCTAGTTTTTCCAGCACTATTTAATAAAGAGAGTGTCCTTTCCCCAATGTGTATTCTTGGTGCCTTATTGAAAATCAGTTGGCTGTAAGTTTTTGGATTTAAATTCCATGTTCTCTCTTCTATTGCATTGGTCTGTATGTCTGTTTTTATGCCAATACCATGCTGTTTTGGTTACTGTAGCTTTGCAGTATATGTACATATTTTTGTAAGAAGTAATATTTATTGCTACAGGTTATGAGAATGAAAACAAGTATTTAGTCTTACAATTTGTTGGAAGCAGACAAAGCTTACTGACATTTTGAGGAAAAAAGCAAAGAAATAATCAAACAAAATAGTATCTAGCCAAAGGCACAGTATTCCACAACTGCTTCATACTCTGTGCACAGCAAATCCTCTCAGAGAGAGGAGAGAAGTTACACCGAATAAGAATTGCATTAGAAGCTGCATATACTACCATTGATTTTATTGTCCTACAACAAAAGGCTCTGTAAAATCCCTCTGGGGAAAGAAATGCAACACAAAATCTGTATAACAAAGGAAAGCGAAAGTAGCAATAAAGGCCTGTCTTAGTCCATTTCTGTTGCTTATAACAAAATACACGGAACTGGGTATTTTATAAAGAAAACAAAATTTATTTGCTTACAGTTTCTGAGGCTAAGAACAAAGTCCAGGGAACACATCTGGTGAAGGCTTTCTTTGGTGTGACTTTAGTGATGGAAGGGTATCACATTGAAGAAAATGGTAGAGCAGGGAGAGCAAGAGAGAGAACAGAGACTCTCCTCTCTCGTCTTTTAAGGTGCTCAGAACCATGCCCCTGACTACCATTTAAAAAAAATATTTATTAATACTGTTATCTTTTTACATTCTAAGATGTTGTGGAACAGCTGGGGGAGAAAGGGGAGAGGGAAAGGGGGAAGGAAATAGGGTGGGGGGAGGAGGAAGAAGGAGGGGCAGGGTTGAGGCCTGTGGTACCTCCATCGTTTTGGCAGGGGAGACCAGGGGGCTTCCAGTGGAGGCTCAGTCATTGCTGGGCTGGATGCAGATGTCAGGGGGGTGTGGTTGAAGCCCTTGGCCCCCCCACCACCCCAGCTTGGGAGCCCAGGGCACTTCTGGTGGCCGTTTGGCAGTCATCGCTGGGCTAGTTGCAGATCTTGGGGGTCGTGGCTGAGGCGCTTGGCCCTCCACCACCCCAGTTCAAGAGCTGAGGGTGCTTCTAGCAGTGGCTTGGTCTGACCACCATTTTTAATCCATTCACTATAGCATGGTCCTACAGTCTAATCACCTCTTCAAGGCTCCACCTTTTGATTACCATAATAGGATTTCCCACCCTCTTAACAGTCACAGTGGGGCCAAGTTTCTAATACATAAAACTTGGGGGACACAATTCAAGCTTCGTGAGTTTTGGGGGGGACATAATTCAATCCACTACAAGGCCCATAGGAATATACACAGTAAACAGTATTTCAAACTCAAGAAGAGAAGTTTTTAATTAGAGTGTGAACTTTCAAGTTGAAGATATATTTCACAGGAATGTTCACTCAAAGCTTGAGAACTAGAGGAAAGAGATTTGCAGTTGGTAACTAAGTGGATGAAACACCTGGTTTTTCACTAGGTCACAATGATTCCCTTCAGGAAGAAGTGCTTTATCTTTAAATTCATTATTCCACTTTTTGTTTTACAGTTCGTGCTTTTAAACTGCAGTTGTCTCAAACTTGCTTGCTATGGAATTGTGTAATGTCTTATAATGGCAGTCTGTCAAAAGATAACCCCAGTAGATAATTTAAGCTTCTTTTATGAGAAGCATGTTGTTGAGCTGCCTTACAGGCTTTTTACGTTAGCCATAAAAAAGTGAGTTTATCTGATCATGTATTATTCCTTCTCAAGCAAAGTCCTATTAGAAAAATTCTTTTTTTTTTTAAAAGATGACCGGTAAGGGGATCTTAACCCTTGGCTTGGTGTTGTCAGCACCACGCTCACCCAGTGAGCAAACCGGCCATCCCTATATAGGATCCGAACCCGTGGCCTTGGTGTTATCAGCACCACACTCTACCGAGTGAGCCACGGGCCGGCCTAGAAGAATTCTTCTTTAAAGAGGCTTTCAAACTAGTCCTTCAAGCATTTAAAAAATCTTCATATAAAATTCCACTTCTTTAATACATAAGAGCAAATATTTTCCTTTAAAAAAAAAATCTCATTTTCAAGTCCAAATAAATTACAACTTAATGAAATACCTTTTTTTTTTAAAAAAAAAAAGATGACCGGTAAGGGGATCTTAACCCTTGACTTGGTGTTGTCAGCACCACGCTCACCCAGTGAGCAAACTGGCCATCCCTATATGGGATCCAAACCCATGGCCTTGGTGTTATCAGCACCACACTCTCCCGAGTGAGCCACAGGCCATGGCCTTGGTGTTATCAGCACCGCACTCTCCCAAGTGAGCCACGGGCCGGCCCATGAAATACCTTTTTTAATGGCTCAGTACTTATTCCAGATATATAGAGCTATATTTTTTGCACATCTTCAGAAATTAGAGGTGCTGAAACACAGAGTAATTACCTCTAAAATGACATGATGGTACAAACCTGGCTCAGGGAACAGATCAAGCTTTCAATTTCAGGAATAAAAAACTGATACTCATCATCCAATCTATATATATAGTCTTATATTATGTACATATTAACAATCTATTCAGTGTAAAAAAAGATAGCAGTTTCATAAAACTTTCAAAACTCAGCATAAAAATGTAAAGAAACAAAATATTCAATATATAATCTTTTCCATAGGGAATGTGTAAATTATGCTGAGAGATTAAAAACTTATCTACAGATAGAATATAACAAAAGGAAAATGATTTAAGAAGCAATCACAGGTCTATAGCTCTTCAGTTCTTCCAAATTCATAGATCAGAGTGCTAAAAAATATAAGTGCATTTTGAGAAAACACAGCTAGTCCTGGGTAAACCATCAGTGTTTTGGGTAACATACATACCAAAAAGAATCCACATGGAAGCAATAAATGACTCACAAATTAACATGAAACCAATGAAGAGCCAAACTCGAGCACCTGTTCTTCCTAAACAGCTGCTTTCATAGCTGTCACCTCTTACCTCAGCATAAAAATGTAAAGAAACAAAATATTCAATATATAATCTTTTCCATAGGTAATGTGTAAATTATGCTGAGAGATTAAAAACTTATCTACAGATAGAATATAACAAAAGGAAAATGATTTAAGAAGCAATCACAGGTCTATAGCTCTTCAGTTCTTCCAAATTCATAGATCAGAGTGCTAAAAAATATAAGTGCATTTTGAGAAAACACAGCTAGTCCTGGGTAAACCATCAGTGTTTTGGGTAACATACATACCAAAAAGAATCCACATGGAAGCAATAAATGACTCACAAATTAACATGAAACCAATGAAGAGCCAAACTCGAGCACCTGTTCTTCCTAAACAGCTGCTTTCATAGCTGTCACCTCTTACTTAAGTATCGGACACAGCATTTATCATGAAGAAAGCCAATGTGGAAGACACGCCCCATGTGTGAAAGACATGGCTTGACTGTTCTGGTTTAGCGTATGCCACTGCCCAGTCAGTCATACCCGCCAACCTGTAAAAAACAATATACCTGCTACCACAGAAGCCATGGCTTTTTTCCTCAATCCAGTCAATATACTGACATTCTGGCCAATGGAATTTATTACCGCAACCCTGGAGCCTGCGCTGGCAGCAGGCGCCCTGATGCATTTTGAAGTCAGCTAGTTTGATGCCTCCTTTTCTGTGTGTGTGTGTGTGTGCATGTGTGTGTTTTCTTAAGCATAGGCCTTCACATATGCTGTTCTCTTTGCTTTGCAAGTTTCTGAACTTCCACATCCAACCAGGCCAATCCTCTTACCCTTCAGGTCTGTAGCTTTTATGGCATGACCTCTGGGAGGCATTCCTTGAGTCTGCAATTGTTGCCACATTATAATTTTTTGTTGACTTACTTGTGTCTCTTACTATTTTATTTACTTTTCTATTTTTTTTGTGGCTGGCCAGTATAGGGTTTCAAACCCATAACCTTGGGGGTACAAGGCTGTGCTCTAACCAACTGAACTGGCTGCCTGTGTCTCTTACTAGACTGTAAGTTTAACACAGTTTTAACCTTGGCACTTTGCATAGTGCTGGCCACATAGTCGGCACGCAAGAGATATTTGCTGAATATTGACAGACTTCTTGTGCTTATATAAACATAATGTGGTGTAACATGGGTATTGCTTGTTTGGTTTTTCAACCCTGTACTGTTCCTTGGTATTTGTGCACAGGGTTGTTTATATAAATCAATGATTGTGAAAAAGTAAGGCACATTTTCTCCAATTTATTTACAAGATTTTTTTCCTACTTAAAATAATACTTGCATATTGTTAGAAAAGATAATACTAGAAGTCAGATTATAAAAAATCAGTAGTACCCTGCCTTACTCATCCCCACTTTTTAGTCTGAGCTCCAGAGGCAATTAAACTCTTCTAAGCTTTTTCTTCTGATACTTACCTCTGATTATAAATAATATGTGTAAATTGCTATTTTGTGATTTATCAATGTTAGATATGTTGACTCCTTGTTATGGTAGACGAGGTGGTTGTCTTCCTCTTTCCCCTCTTCCAGCCTTTCTAGTACAGGTACATAAGAATTCTTGGTTGATTTAGTGTTCAGTGTTTCTATTATTATGACTACTGTAGTGGACTGAATTATGTCCCTCCAAAACTCACTGAAGCTTGAATTGTGTCCCCCATGTTTTATGTATTAGAAACTTAGCCCCCACTTTGATTGTTAAGAGGGTGGGAAATCCTATTATTGTAATTGAAAGGTGAGGCCTTGAAGAGATGATTGTGTTGTCAGCACCACGCTCACCCAGTGAGCAAACCGGCC
>NW_007733872.1:74921-78966 GCF_000696425.1 Galeopterus variegatus
TTGTTAAGAGGGTGGGAAATCCTATTATTGTAATTGAAAGGTGAGGCCTTGAAGAGATGATTGGACTGTAGGACCGTGCAGTAGTGAATGGAGTAAAAATGGTGGTCAGGGGTGTGGTTCTGAGGACTTTAAAAGAAGAGGAGAGTCTGTCTCTCTTGCTCTCTCACTGCTCCCTCTGCTTCCACCATCTTGCAGTGTGAGACGCCTGGGTCACTGTTGCCACCACCAGATGGACTTTGGACTTCCCAGCCTCAGAAGCTGTAAGCAAATTTCATTTTTTAAAAAAATCACCCAGTTCCAGGTATTTTGTTATAGCAACACAAAACGGACTAATACAACTACATAAATATTGCTCACTTCTGGTAGGTAGTTTACCTTGTTCCTCTTCCCCTCCCCCAATTTGCTTAGTTTTCCATGAACATATTCATTTTTACCAAATACTTTGAAAGACCTATGGGAATTGGGGCCCAGGAAACTAATGCAGGATGTTACTCTGTCTGCTACTGCAGCAGTGAATAATAAATTGTTTTTCTTCCTAGTCCCAGAGGATTCCTGTCTGTTAGCTTTGTAAGTAAGGTCAAATCTCAGACCCTTCATAGGTCTTGACTTGACAGTATAACACCCCTCTGTTTTGTTTGTGCTTTCTTTTTGGAACTCCTATAAATTTTTTTTTTTTTTTAAAGATGACCGGTAAGGGGATCTTAACCCTTGACTTGGTGTTGTCAGCACCACGCTCAGCCATTGAGCAAACCGGCCATCCCTATATGGAATCCGAACCCGGGGCCTTGGTGTTATCAGCACCGCACTCTCCCGAGTGAGCCACGGGCCAGCCCTAAATTTTTTAATTTTCTAATTTTTTGCCACTTGTTTTCCATTTATTTGTTGTCATGTTCTTTATTACGGGAGTTTCCTTAACCTTGTCTTTTCTCCTTTCTATTGAATTTTTTATCTTATTTTTAATTTCAAGTGTCCTTTCTTGTTCTTTATGTCCTTTTTGATGGATTTTGGACATGGCTGCTGCCATTGTGCACACAATAAGCACCAGCACAAAATAGCCGCTGTCTCCTCTTCCACTCCAGCACAAAGTGCCTCCCCCTTCCCTTTACAAAAAGCCTCCTGACTTAGAAACAACTTTCCGGCTTCTGCATCGGCGCCATTCTCCACTCAGTTACATCAACCTAACGGTCCTTCTCTCCGTACATTTTGCACCCAAAAGCTAATATAAACTCTCGCAAACCCATTGTTGGGGCTGTCCTCCATTTTGAGTACAGCCTGGCAGATTTCTTTCTTTAATAAAGCTTGAACAGTACCTGGCATCGCCGCTCACTTTCTTTCACTTTTATATGACATCCTTTTCTTGGTTCATGAAGCAATATGGTATAGTGGTTTAGTTTTAAGTTTTTTTTCTTAGAATCATCTGTTTTCTGTGATTCTTTTCTTCAGTTTATTTTGGTTTTTGTATTTTATGTTGGAGGCTTTCCTCGTAAGTATAATCATTTTTGGCTGTCCATTTGCTGTAGTTTGAATGTCCCCCACAAAATTTATATTGAAACTTAATCCTCAGTGTGATGGGATATTGTGAGGTGGGGCCTTTGGGAGGTGATTGGATGTGAGGGCTCTGTCCTCATGAATGGATTAATCCATTCATAGATTAATGGGTTAATGGATTAATGGGTTATCATGGGAGCAGCACTGGTGGCTTTATAAGGAGAGGAAGAAGGCCCTCACCAGATGTGCCCCCCTTGACCTTGGCCTTCTCATCCTCCAGAACTGTAAGAAATAAATTTTGTTTTTTTTTTATAAATTACCCAGTTTCAGATATTCTAATAAAAGTGACAGAAAATGGACTCATACACCATTCTTATTCACCTCCACATCCCCCCCCCCCCATATTGATTGGAAGCTCTTTGTGTAAATGGATTTTGTTGAGTGGTGGCAATCAGTTTTTTAAGTGGAGTGGGGGGAATCCTAAATGTCTGTATCTTTTTCCTAGGTCCTCATTCAGTTTCTCTTGAGAGGAACCCTTCAATCTCCTGCCTTGAAGGCTGGGAAACTCACTGTGTAACTGTGTAGCAAGTAAACTTTGTCTTTATTCTCCTTTTTCCATCCTCCACCTCATTACGCTCCCCAACCTTGGCATTGGAGTCCAGGTCTCTCCAGTCAGGTTTCTCTGGAGAGCACATGTAACAGTCTCCTGAGGAGAGAGACCCACAGTTTTTAGCTCTGCACCTTGCCCCTGTCTTTGCTGGTGCCTGTCTCCCACTCATTAGCTTTCTCAGGGTTGCTTGGGGTGAATTGCCTTTCTTCCTATTAGTGTCCCCCTTGATAGGCACTTACACTGGGGTGTCTTCAGCTCTGCCGGTTGAGTTACACTCCTCTGTCATCTTTCCATCTGCCACATTTCCTCTGATCTTATCTTTGTGAGTTTTTATATCTTTTTATTTTCATTGCTCTCATTTCATTGGAGTGGAATACCCAACTGTACTTAATATAGCACTTGGAGCCTTTCAGATAATGTTCCATTACTTGATGGACTCATGGCACCTGTGGCATGTCTTTTGGCCAGTGACTGTTGTCCATTATTTCTCTGGTCTCCTGTTTCAACCATAAGGTTTCTCCTTAAAGTCTCCGAAGTACAAATAGGGTGTGCACACATGTGCACACACACATACAGAGTATTTCTTTTTTAGGAAGCAGGAGATTTTGGAATATACCTTATGATTTGTGAATTCTCAACCTGAGACAAAGTACAGTATGATGTCATTTACATATTTTGAGAATTTGGTTGTCATGGATTTTCAGATTTACTAATGTTTACTTTGCATTTAAGGCATGTTAAATCAAGAGATAGTGAGTACACATAAAATAAGGGATTTAATTTTATGCATATATCAAATATTTCACAAATTAAATACAAAATATTGAACATATCATTTCTTGTTCAAAGTATTGTTTCTGCCCACGATGGTAAAATTGACTTGGGGAAATAACTGATTCAAAAAGTTAAGAGTGAGACAGCAAAACAAGGCATATTAGAAGAGTAGTTAAATTCCAAATGAGTGGTAGAGATAATGAATGCTATAGGATTACAGAGGAAAAAAGAGATCACACTACGAGGAAGTGAGTAGGGTTTGAGGTGTGGGGGACAGATGTGGTATGGAAAGGCAGACATGACTGGCAGGAGCAGAGGTGTGGAAGAGCACACTGGACTTTAGGAGAAAGCTTGTCCAACTTCGTTGTTGTGCTTATTTGCAAATTGAGGTTCACAGACCACTTGTATCAAAATCACTGTGACTCCTTTTCAAAAAGATTCAGATGCCTGTGGTCTACCCTGACATTCTGAATCTTTGGCTCCAAGAATTTTTTTTTTTTTTTTTTTTTTAAAGATGACCGGTAAGGGGATCTTAACCCTTGACTTGGTGTTGTCAGCACCATGCTCAGCCAGTGAGCGAACCGGCCATCCCTATATGGGATCCGAACCCGGGGCCTTGGTGTTATCAGCACCGCACTCTCCCGAGTGAGCCACTGGGCCGGCCCGGCTCCAAGAATTTTTATTTTTACCTGTATGCTCCTGAGGTGTTTTGAAATACTCATTTAAGTTTAAGAACCACAAGTTTGGAGAGTAGTTGGAAATAAAGTTGGAAAGTGAGCTTTCAGACTGTGGAGAGCCTTGAATGTCAGTGTTCTGTTTTTCTGTGTAATGAAGAATCATTGAATGTTTTTGAGCTGATGAATGAAATGATGGAAGTGGTAATTTTATTAACATTAAAAATAAATTAGTACCTGGCTTGTTAGCTCAGTTGGTTAGAGCATGGTGCTGATAACATGAAGGTCCAGGGTTCAATCCCTGGGCCAGCCAGCCACAAAAAAAAAAAAAAAAAAAAAATTATATTTGACCTTTTATTTGGCTAAGCTTACTCTGTGCTAGGTTCTCCACTAAGTGTTGCTTTGCCTCCCATGGATTTGTCACCCTTTTCCCCCTGGGTGACGGAGCTGCCAAAGATTACTCAAAGCCCATCTCTTCTGAGCAGTGAGAAGCCCCAAA
>NW_007733872.1:79013-90417 GCF_000696425.1 Galeopterus variegatus
TTTTACAACAGAGACTATAGCCTGGGGAAAATTTCCTGTCCTTTGCAAGGTTAACATTTGAAACTGCAAGGCTTTGGAAAACCAGGCCCTGTGAAGTACATTTGTTTTATATATACTCCACAACTAAGTACATTGCATGCATCATCTTGCTTCTTCCTCAGAAAATCAATGAGTACTATTGTTTTTCTTTGTTATGCAGTGGAATTTTATAAAGTGGTAAAATGGAGATTCATACTGACTCTATATAGACTTAGCAGTGTCTGTCTCATGCTAGAGCCTTTGGTCTTAATTGCTATGCTGGACTGAATTTCTTGTTTTATAAGGATTAATTTAGCAGTAAAGTGTGAAAAATGAATCAAAGTTGAGAGATTAGAAGCAAAGAAATCAGGATACTGTTGCATTAAATCATGTGAGGTTACAGAATCCTGGTCTAGTAGGAAACAGTGGGAATATGAAGGAAGAGATGGATTTAAAACATAATATGTAGATTTGTAGATGTTATAGAAGAACCTATAGGACTTGTTGATAGGAGAGTTAGCATAGTAAAGTGGTAAAGACCAGGGAGTCTGGAATTAGATTACCTGGGTTCAAATCCTGGTTTTGCTATTTATTATCTCTGGGATCTTGGTCAAATTACTCAAGCCCTCTGTGCCTTAATTTCCTCATCTGTAAATTGAGATAATAGGACCCACTTGTTAGGGTTGTTACAGGGACTGATGAGTCAATAACTGTATAGTGCTTAGCCTAGTTTCTGACATATAGACCGAGTAAATAAATTGGCTAAATCAAAGTGCCATTGCACATAATGTTCCCTCTGCCTCAAATATTCGTATACTCTTATTTCCTGCTTCTTGTATATAGATAACTATTGTTGTACTTACCATATTATGTTACAGTAATTTATTGACATATTGTCTTTCCTACTAGGCTTTGATGGCAGAGACCTCGTTTCATTCATTTTCATTCATTCCCTTTTTTTTTTTTTTTTAAAGATGACTGGTAAGGGGATCTTAACCCTTGACTTGGTGGTGGCTGGCCAGTAAGAGGATCTGAAACCTTGATCTTGTTATTATGACACCGAGCTCTAACCGATTGAGCTAACTAGCCAGCCCTGTGATTGGGTTTTGACCGAGAAGTCAATACTAAATAGTTCTGGGGTCACAAGTGAGGAGCACATTCAGAACCTTCCTGAAGGAGAGCAGATAGAACAATCCGTTTTTTTTTTTTTTTTTTTAACTTTAAAATATAACATTTTTTTGGTTAAAAAAAAAAAAAAAATCAAGCAGTACAGCACATAAAGTGAAAAGTTCCTTCCCCACAGATTTCCAGTCCAGTTCTTCAGAGGTAACCAGTCTTGGACCATTGCTTATGTTTCCTTTGAGAAATTGTCCAGGCATCTATAAGAATTGACATGTTTATTCAAACTAATGGTGGGTTCCTACTATTTGAGCTATTCTGTGTCTTTGTTTTTACCTGAGGTATTCAGGATATCTTTGCATATTAACACATTTAAGATCTGCCTTATTCTTTTCAGTGGTTACATAGTGTTCCATTGATGAGAGAATTCAAAAATTAAAATTTTAGCTGACTTGTAAAATGCCTCTGTAACTAAATGTGCTTATCTCCTAGGACCCTCAGAACTCTGCTTAGTTAATAGTCAACTGCTTGCAAGCATTTTTGCCTCTTTGTAATCTTGCTAGCCTGCCCCGTTTGCATTTCTAATTTTGCCGCTTGCATTTCTGATTTTGCCTGTTCGCCTAAGTCACATGAGTAAGGAAAAACTAAAACCAACAGCTGTTTATCTAAGATATAAGTTAAAACTAAGTTTATGGCTTATAGATACCCTGTCTAACTTATGTTCAGGGTCTCAGGCTTTCAGGATGTAAGTCCACCTGGGTCCCATGCTTAATAAACTTTCTGACTCTGACTCCCCGAGTATCTGGAGCTTTCTTGCTGAGTTCCACAACACCATTGTATGCTGATGGAGTTTGGATGTGTTGTCCCTTCCAAAACTCATGTGGAAATTTGATCTCCAATGTGGCAGTGTTGGAAACTGATTGAGTCATGGGGGCGGAACCTTCATGAATGGATTAATGCTCTCCCTGGGGAGGGGGGATTAATGAGTGAGTTCTCGCTCTATTAGTTTCCACGAGAGCTCATTGCTTAAAAAAACCCTGGCACCTTCTCTCTCTCTCTCTCTTCCTTCCTTTCTCTTGCTTCCTCTCACCATGTGATCTGCTTGTACCTGCTGGCTGCCTGCCATTTTTCTGCCATGAGTAGAAGCAGTCTGAGGCCCATGCCAGATGCAGCTGTCCCAGAATTGTAAGCCTAATAAATCTCTCTTCTTTATAAATTACCCAGTCTCAGGTATTTCTGTTATAGCAACACAAAACGGACTAAAACATATGCTTATTCCACAATGTAGTTAATCCCTAGTGATCAATTAGGTTATTTTGTATATTTGTTATTATAAGCAATGATGATTAACATCCACATGCATAGAACTTGTTAACTTGTGTGAGTTTGCCTAGGGGATAAGTTTTTAAAAACAAAATTATTGGTACAACGATTATGTGCACTTAGAAATTTGATGGTTATTAACAAATATCTATACACTAATGCTGAGGGTACCTGTTTCCTTGTTATCCTCACACTGTTATCAAGGATTTTTTTAACCTTTACTGGTCTGATGGGCAGAAATGATACCTTACTGTTTTAATTAGCATATTTTACTCCTAATTTAGGCTGAAGATCTTTTCATAAATTTAGTAGCTATGGGACTTTGGCTATTTCATCAAATTTTTTTTAGTAATTTCTCTTTAGCAGTGTGCTGGAGGTTAATTAGGGATAAGGAAGAAATGTGAGGCCTGATTCATGCTTCATGAATAATCTACCTGGGGAAATGTGTTATATATTGCTACAGAAAAATAACAGTTCAAGGCAGTTTTACATAGTGGGAGATTTAGGGGAGTAGAGGGGAGTTGCAAGAGGTAACCGGTTTAGGGAGGGGTGATGGAATCTGTTTTGTACCTGTTAAGATTGAGTTCTTGACTATACTGCATTAAGAATAGGTCCTTTGAAGGGTTTACTACTAAAAGCATCAGCAGTAGCACACTTCTCATTTCTAGCATAGACTTGTATAAGGGGAATTGTTTCCAACAAAATTATTGATTGAATTATATATATATATATATATAAAACGTATGTATTATTGTTGAGTTTAAAAAGTCTTAAGTATTATAGGGGTATTGATAAAACTGGCCTTGTGGTCAAAGGTTAGGGCTAGAAGGAGAGATTTGAAAATAGTATCATGGAAGCCCCTAGTGAATCCAGGAGATAGGATCAGTTACTGACACATTTAGAGAAAGAAGAGCTGAAAGCCAAAGGAGTTTAATGATGCACAGCGAGAGGATAAAGACAACAGGACTCTTTGGAGGTGATTCAATAATGGGCCTTTCAAGTTCCATTTTATTCTGGTTTTCATTGATAAGGGTCTTGGGAGTTCCCAGTAAATCTAGAGCGCGCGCGCATGCGTGTGTGTGTGTGTGTGTGTGTGTGTGTGTGTGTGTGTGTGTGTGTGTGTGTGTGTAATTCTTGGCATGAATCACTGCAGAAGAGATGTCATTGAGTCTCTCAGTTTTCTACTTTGTTTCAAGAGTATCTCAGTGGCCATTGGTCTTTGGTGGCTGTGTTTGTTCCTTCTGTGCATTCCAGTTGCCTAGGGCATTGCCTTTGCTCCTTGTTCTCAGCAGATAATACCTTGTTGTTGTTGTTGTTGTTGTCAGAGTACCCTAGGCAAGCCTCTGTTAGTTGCCCCTGGGC
Source organism: Galeopterus variegatus (assembly GCF_000696425.1). NCBI lineage: Eukaryota > Metazoa > Chordata > Mammalia > Dermoptera > Cynocephalidae > Galeopterus > Galeopterus variegatus. The sequence continues at coordinate 82,836 of NW_007733872.1, forward strand.
TCTGGTCTTTTTCTGGCTTTTCTGCCTCTGGGCTGGAGTTGCAGTTCACTCTTTTTGATGGTGCCTTTGAAGGCTCTTGTGCCAGCTCTGGGATGCCATTTCCCATTTTAGCCCAACCCCAGCTGTTTTTATTTTAGTAGGGGTTCCTTACAACTTCTGGTCTCTTGTGAATTTTCCAGCATGGCTGTATGATCACTGACTATTTAAAAAATGTCTTTTGCATTATTTCTAGCGTTTTGTGAGAAAAAAAGGGTAGGAGACACTGCACTTTGTGTGCGGTTGGCTGTCTCAATTTTCCTTGTTAACATGCTGTTCAGTCTCTCCTCATAAGCTTGTAGGCTTTATTCCTGTTGTTGTTTTAGAAAGATTTCATAGTGGTACTGGCTGAGCAGTTATTTAACTTTTTAGTCTATCTTGGCAGCTTTGAAAGAGAAATGCAAATTAAAACCATATTGAAAAACTACTTTTTTCACCTCTCAGCTGGCAAGAATCAAAAAGTTAGGTGTAACAGTGGTGGCTGTGCAGTGGAGAAGTAGACTTTGCTGGTGGAGTGCAAGATGGTACAACCTTTATAGAAGGCAGCTCGGAAGTATCTATCAGAATTAGAAATGCACGTACCCTTTGACCTAGCAATTCTATTTCTATGGATTTATCATACCTATATGCTCATACATGTGTGAAATATCTTATATACCTATGAAAAGACTATTATAAGTAGTATATATATATTTCTTATTGGAGAATGATTTGTAGTAGCAAAAGACTGTAAACTACCTAAATGTTCATCAATATGGGATTTGTTAAATTATAAAGTGGGATGTTATACAGTTGTAATAATGAATGAAGTGCTTCATATATTGATACTTAATGATTTCCAATATATATTGATAAGTGGAAATAGTAAAGTGGCATATATCATGTTCTATGGTCTGTGTAAAAAGGGGAGGAATATATGTTTGTATATAAATGGAGTATCTGTGGAATGATACCCAAGAAAGTGGTAATATTATCTGAACTGAGAAGCCAGGTGGTTAGAAAATGGAATGGGAGGGAGACTTTTCTTTCTTGTTTTATTTATTTCTATTTTTGTGTTATCCTTTAATCCCATTTTCCACTAACTTTGTGAAGATCTCTTGTATATCCTTGGAACTCTTTGTATTTTGTACTGTGTATGTTACTGATTCATAAACAAAAATAAAAAAAAGTTTGACTTAAATTTTATTAGTAGGCTTTGTGATAATATTGTTTCTCATGGTTACCTTGTCTAGGAGGGAGGGAGGCGGTTGATTCCAAAGTGAAATTTAGTTCTTTTGAAAATTCAGCATTCATGTACCTAATTAAACTCCCAAAGCAAATCGTTTTAATTGATGCTTTTAAGGTACCACAAGAGAAGTAAAATACTGGTCTATTTAATTGAGAACAAATTGCTCTGATTCTTATTTCTTTTGCTCTGGTGTCATTTTTATCAATTTAATTTTAATTTAGTATAGAGAAGGAAAATAGAGTTCATGGTAGAGCCAGGAGAACCCATACTTAAATTACTTATGCCAGTGAACCAACTCTCTCTCAACTACTGTTAGGCCTTCAATGATAACTGCTAATTAGATGAGTCCACTGATAAATAGCAGACTATAAAGAAGGTCTATTTTGTTTGTTAAAATATATATATATATTTCAGTGATGCATATTTAGGAGTCACAGGGATTATTGGACAAAAGAAATGGAAAGGTTTTTAGTAAAAAGGAAGTAATTGTGCCCTAAAGTAAGTGATAGAGGACAGAATCTGTTGTATACTTCTTAGACTTAATGAAGTTAAAGCAAAATCCCAAGAAGACACAAATATGTTACTTATTTTGCTTTTATTGAAAAAGACAGTTCAGTGTTGTTTTTTTTTTTGGCAGCTGGCTGGTATGGGGATCTGAACCCATGACCTTGGTGTTACAAGGCTGTGCTCTAAGCAACTGAGCTAAACTGGGCAGCCCAGGACAGTTCAGTTTTGAAAAAGATTTGCAAGAATTTATTTGGGGAAAGTAGTCTAAGTGAAAGAGCATTTCAAAATACCAAGTAATTAAATGTGAGTATCTTATCTCATCATGTGATAATATAGGTGGTAATTTGTTTTAATTTGTAATTTGAAGTAATTTGTTTATGTTTTTTTTTCCAACTCTTTTCTCCCAAAGTAATTTAATATGTGAAAATAAACTTAGTGGTTGTGAAAGTCCATACCTGTTAATCTTATTTGTTGGCACCTTTCTGGTACATGTAGAGTAGATTTTTTGGGTTGGATATCTTTAGTTGATTTTTAAGAATTTTTTTATTTTGAAACAATTATAGACTCATAAGAAGTTGCAAAAATAGTACAGAGAAGTCTTGTGTACCTTTCACACAGCTTCCCCCCTATATTAATATGACTACAGTACATTATTAAAACCAGGAAATTAATATTGGCACAATATAACAGACTGCAGATTGAACTTGGATTTCTCGTTTTCATTTAATTTATTAATTAACTAATTAATTAATTAATTAATTTTGGGGGGCTGGCCAATTCAATGATCCAAACCCATGACCTTGTTTTATAAGACTGTGCTCTAACCAACGGAGCTAATTAGCCAGCCTTGATTTCTTCAGTTTTTACACGCACTCATTTTTTTCTCCCGTGTGTGTGTGTGTGTGTGTGTGTGTATAGTTTTGTGAAATTTTATCGCATGTATATGTTCATGTAACCACCACCAGAAGATACATTTTCCATTCCTGCAAATGAATTTCCTCATGGTACCCTTTTTAATTTAATTTATTTTTTTTGGCAGCTAGCCAGCAAGGAGGAACAAACCCCTGACCTTGGTGTTATCAGCACCATGCTCCAACCAAGCGAGCTAACTGGCTAGTCCTATACTCATCTTAAGCCCTCTGAATCTCCACACTCTGGCAATCATCAATCTGTTCTTCATCCCTGTAGTTTGTTGTTTCCTGAGTGTTATATAAATGGAGTCAGGGTAGGTAACCTGTTTTTGTTTGTGAAAACCCTTTTTTAATGAAAAGTTTTTCATACAGAAAAGTAGAGAGAACAGTATAGTAAACACCACTTATTTCCTCCATCCAGATTTTATAATTGTTAATAATTTGTCATGTTAGTTTTGTCTCTTTTTTTCTGAACCATTTGAGAGTAAGTTGCAGGCATAATATGACTTCATCCCTAAATGCTTAAGCACATGTCTTCTAAGAATCAAGTCATTTTTCTACTGAATCACACTATCAGTATCCCATCTAAGTCTGTAATATCTCCTACTACTCAGTCCATATCAAGTTTCCTTAGTGGTCTGAAAATTATCTTTTATAGTGGGTTTTTCCCCCTTTTCTTTCTTTTTTGAAATCCGGGTTCAATAGATTCACAGAGGACATTCGATTGTTGTATTCCTTTAGACTCCTTTAGTTTAGAACAGCTCCCTCATGCACATACTTTTATTTTCTGCAATACTGACTTCTCGAAGAGTCTAGGATGGTTGTTCTTTACAATGTCCTATATGTTTCTCTCTCTAGCTTATTGGTTTCAAGCACTCAAAACATTTTGTTATTTCTATTCTTTTAAGTTTGTTAAGGTTTGTTGTTATGGCCCAGAATGTGGTCTCTCCTGATGAACATTCCATGTGAGCTTGAGAAGAGTTTGTATTCTGCTGTTGTTGAATGAAATAATCTATAGATGTCAATTACATCCCATTGATATATGGTGCTGTTTTTTTTTTTTTTTTCCTTTTTGTCTTTTTTACTGACCGGTAACAGGATTGCAACCCTCGGTGTTGTGTCCGTACCGGGGACCAGCAACGGGATCACAACCCTCGGTGTTGCGTCTGCACCGCGCTCAGCCAGTGAGCGGGAACCAGTCTCCACATGGGATCCAAACCCTCGGCGGGAGCGCCGCGGCACTCCCAAGCGGCTCACTCTCCAGTGCGCCACCGGGCCGGCCCTATGGTGCTGTTGTTTTTAACTGTGTCTTCTGATTTTCTGCTTGACCATGGATCTGACATTTCTGATAGGGTTGAAGGCTCCAACTATAATGGTAGATTCATCTATTTCTCCTAGCAGTTCTATCAGTTTTTACCTCAGTTTATTTTGACACTCTATTGTTAGGTGAATACACATAGAGGACTGTTATTTCTTCTTGGAGAATTGACTTCTTTATCATTATGTAATACTCCTCTTTATTCCTGGTGATTTTTCTTGCTCTGAAGCTTGCTTTATCTAAAATTAAAATGACTACTTCCACCTTCTTTTGATTAGTGTTGTTAGCATACTATTTCTTTCTCCATCCCTTTATTTTTAATCTGTGTGTCTCTAATGTGGGTTTCTTGTAGACAACATAGTTGAATCTTGTTTTTTAATCTGATAATTTATTTTAATTAGTGTATTTAGATGATAGATGTTTAAAGTGATTATTGATATAGTTGGATTAATATCTACCATATTTATTACTTTTTTCTTGTTTGTTGTCCTTGTTCTTTGTTATTGTTTATTGTCTTGTATTTCCCTGTATTTTCTGTACCGTGTTTTCTTGTATTTTTCTGCCTTTTGTAGTTTTTTTTTTTTTTTTAAGATGACCGGTAAGGGGGTCTCAACCCTTGGCGACCAGTTAGCTCACTTGGGAGAGCGTGGTGCTGACACCACCACGTCAAGGGTTAAGATCCCTTTACTGGTCATCTTTAAAAAAAGAAAAGAAAAAGAGAAGACAAAGTTCTGTAAAGTTCTGTAATCACTGAAAAAGTGAAGCAAAAAAGAACTAGTATTGAGACTCAGCTGACCATCTTTTTTTTTTTTTTTTTTTTTTTTTAAAGATGACCGGTAAGGGGATCTCAACCCTTGGCTTGGTGTTGTCAGCACCACGCTCAGCCAGTGAGCAAACTGGCCATCCCTATATAGGATCCGAACCCGTGGCCTTGGTGTTATCAGCATTGCACTCTACCGAGTGAGCCACGGGCTGGCCTTGCCTTTTGTAGTTTTTTTTTTTTTTTTTTTTTTGCACGTAATTTCATTTTATTCTCCCATTTTAGGGTGAGGACAAACCCAGGAAGTTACAGGTTGGCGGCCGCTCCAGCTCAGGAAGATGCCTTTTGTAGTTTTAACTGAGCATTTTGTATGATTCCATTTTCTCTCCTTAGTATATCAATTACACCTCTCTCTCTCTCTCTTTTTTTTTTTAAACCTTTTTAAGTGGTTGCCCTAGAGTTTGCAATGTATATTTACAATTAATCCAAGTTCACTTTCAAATAACACTGTGCTGCTTTACAGGTAGTGCAAATACCTTATAATAGCAAAATATTTCTAATTCCCCCTACTTATCCCTTATATCATTGCTGTCATTCACTTACACATAAGTTAGTCATTGAATTTGAGTACATAGCATTTGAGATGGGCTTTTTTTCACTTTCAATCATGCCCTTGAAATTTATCCAAGTTATTGGGTACATCAATAGTTTGTTCCTTTTATTCCATTGTATGGATATGCCAGTTTGCATATTCTTTCACTTGTTGAAGGACATTTGGGTTGTTTCCATTTGGCTATTACAAATAAAGCTGCCATGAACATTTGTATATCTGTATGTGGATTTTTTTTTTTTTTTTTTTTTGGTTTTTGTTAAGTTTTCATTTTTCTAGGATTATAGGCCAGGAGGCTAATTGCTGGGTTGGATGGTACGTGTATGTTTAACTTTATAAAAAACTGCTGAACCATTTTCCAGAGTGTCTGTACCGTTTAAAATTCCCATCAGCAAGGCCGGCCCGTGGCTCACTCGGGAGAGTGCGGTACTGATAACACCAAGGCCACGGGTTCGGATCCTATATAGGGATGGCCGTTTGCTCACTGGCTGAGCGTGGTGCTGACAACACCAAGCCAAGGGTTGAGATCCCCTTACCGGTCATCTTTAAAAAAAAAAAAAAATTCCCATTAGCAACATATGAGAGATCCAATTTCTTCAAATCCTCAGCAGCATTTGGTACTGTCAGTGTTTTTTATTTTAATCATTCTAATAGATGTGTAGTGGTATGTCATAGGGTTTTAATGGGTAGTTCCCTAATGGCTTATGATATAGGAATATCTATTTTATGTGTTTATTTTCCATTTGCATATCTTCTTTGGTGGTCTGTTAAAATCTTTTGCACATTTTCTAATTGTATTGTTTGTTTTCTTACTGTTGAGAGTTTAGAGAGTTCTTTATATATTCTAGATACAAGTCCTTTGTTGGATATGTGATTTTCAAATATTTTCTTCCAGTCTGTGACTTGTCTTTTCATCCTCTTAAAAAGGTTTTTTATAGATCAAAAATTTCCAATTTTGGTGAAGCCGAATTTATTAACTTTTTTTCTTTTATGTGTTGTGCTTTTGCATCATGTCTAAGAACTCTTCTCCTAACTGTAGACCACAAAGATTTTCTCCTATGTTCTCTTCTAAAAGTTGCACAATTCTATGTTTTACATTTAGATCTCTGGCCTATTTTGAGTTAATTTTTTGTAAGGCATTGAGGTTTAGGCCAAGGTTTTCTTTTTCTTTTTCCTTCTGATTTTTTTTTTCCTATTGATGTCCAATTGTTCTAGCACCATTTGTTGAAAAGACTGTATTACCTCTATTGAATTGCTTTTGCACTATTGACAAAAATCAGTTGGCTGTACTTTTCTGGGTCCATTCTGGATTTTCTACTTTGTTTTATTGATCTGTGTGTCTGTCACTACTGTGGGTTTGAATTTAACTCCTCTTTTGTGATTCAGCGTTGACTATTGCTTGTTAGCAATCTCATTCAGTGGTGGAAATTTGAAATTTAGATTTTGGGAGATAATCAATTTTGATAATATGTTTTATGACATTAACTGTATCAGACATAGGTTTTCTTTTTCTTTTTCTTTTTTCTTTGCACGAGGTGATGCCTGATTGACAACTGATTTTCTTAAGCTTCAGAGTTATGTGACTCAGTAATAAAAATTCACATTTTTTTTCTTTTTTAAAAGATGACCAGTAAGGGGATCTTAACCCTTGACTTGGTGTTGTCAGCACCACTCTCTCCCAAGTGAGCTGACCAGCCATCCCTATTATATAGGGATCCAAACTCATGGCCTTGGTATTATCAGCATCACACTCTCCCAAGTGAGCCACAGGCCGGCCCTAAAAAATTCACATTTTTGTTGCCATTACTTTAGTTATATGGTAACATTCTGTTTTCCATGTATGTTGTGTATGTTAAGAAGTTTAAATTTGAATAGAAAATGGAATGATGAAGGAGATTAAGATATTTTATTTTGAATCAAGTAATATATGGACATGGTTTTGAAAAATCAAATAATATGATGGACTTAAAATAAAAAACTGCACTACCACTCTCCGCACTCCAGAGTCCTTTTCCTTTTCAAATCTACTAGCTGTTGCTTCTTGTTATTTACCTCTTTGGTTATAACTAACATGCTCTTACTGTTGTTTTTTTATTTAGTAATTTTAGATATTTTCTGTTGACTCCTTACCTATTATTGAAGATGATTTAGTACTCTTTTTTTTTTTTTTTTTTTTTTTTTTTGTCTTTTTTACTGACCAGTAACGGGATCG
>NW_007733872.1:90735-93534 GCF_000696425.1 Galeopterus variegatus
GACCGACAACGGGATAGCAACCCTCGGTGCTGCTCCCGCGCCTCGCTCAGCCAGTGAGCGGGAACCGGTCTGTATGTGGGATCCGAACCCTCGGGCGGGAGCGCCGCCGCGCTTCCCAAGCGGCGCACTATCCAGTGCGCCACCGGGCCGGCCCTGATTTAGTACTCTTACACCACCATTCCCACTTTTTCTTCTAGAATCTTCTCAGTATAGTTAATTTTCTCACAATTTTTGGTTAAGTTTTTTTTTTTTTTTTTTTAAAAGATGACCGGTAAGGGGATCTTAACCCTTGACTTGGTGTTGTCAGCACCACGCTCAGCCAGTGAGCAAACCGGCCATCCCATATATGGGATCCGAACCTGGGGCCTTGGTGTTATCAGCACCGCACTCTCCCGAGTGAGCCACGGGCCGGCCCTTGGTTAAGTATTTATTCAGCATTTACTTTATAGTGATTATCTAAATATTGGTTACAGTTGAATTGAGTCATATACTATGATTACAAGACTTCCCTTGAACAATTTTTGTTTTTCCCAGTGTACATAGTCTTTAAAAAATCATTTGCTTTGTTTTCTTTTTATTTTATTCTTTTTTGGTGGCTTGCTAGTACAGGGATTGAACCCTGGACCTTGGTGTTGGCAGCACCATGCTCTAATCAACTGATCTAACTGGCCAGGCCTGCTTTGTTTTCTACATAACTATTACTCATTATGAACGAATTCTCCTACAGTATTGTAACAATCCACTGAATAAGGTCAAACACATCAAGTATCAGTTTATTTTTTCTTCCCTTGGAGATCCTGAAGCCACTTTGACTCTTGTCCCAGCCTGTTATACTGCTCTCCTGTGACTTCACTTCACCACTGCCCTGTGTAGAATCCCTGTTTCCTGAATTCTACTCTTCCTTTTTCTTGGCTTGTTCCCTCATATCTTCTAGTAGCTCCCTGTAAATGGGCGCCTGGGAGTTTTTTGAATCTTGGCAAGTCAAAAATGTCTTTTTTTTTTTTTAATTTCTTTATTTTATTTTATAATTTCTTTTATTTTTTATTATACATACATGTGGGGTCCAAAATATCTTTATTTTCCCTTCATACTTAATTAGTAGCTTGGCTAGCTATAGAATTCTAGTTAAATTATTTCCTCCTAATTTAAAGGCATTGCTTTCCTGTCATCTAGCTTCCAGCATAGCTGCTGAGAGATTGAGAAACCATTTTTTTTCCATTTTTAAAATTAATGTATAAAGCAGACAGGAATAGGGGGTAATATGACAGAAACCCAAGTGCATACTGTCCTTCTCAGCAAATCTAAACATTTGCCATTTGTGCTTCATCTCTCTTTCCTTCTATTCCTTTCCCTTTTCTTTCTTTCTCTTGTCTGTTTAGGAAAGTATTTGTTGATATTTCTGAAACCCCTCTCTGTGCTTTCTGATAACATTAGAATTTGCAGTTTACTTTTCCCACGTATGTGTTAATACTTGCATATATCCATAATATTGTTTGCATGTTTAAAAATCTTATAAATGAAACCATGTTATGTATATTACTCTGTAGCTTTCTTTTTTTTAAATTTTATATTTTTGAGATGTGTTCATGTTGGTAATTGTATCTCTGGTTTATTCATTTTCACTAATGTATTGTAATCCATTGTAAGACTATAATGAAAAATTTAAATAGCTTAAAATATATAAAGTAGCCTTGGAATGCGGTAGGATAAGTAAGGAATTTATATGTTTTAGAAATTTTTTATAGTATTTTCTAATTGGGCTTAACAATTCCTATTTTAAGAACTGAAACCTATAATTAGCCACCTTGACATGGAGGCTTAATTGGAGTCAGCTATTATTGGGGTCCCTGTCCTCATGACTAGAGAAGATGAGAGTAGTGGGTGGCCTTGGGTTCAGGGGCAGGTGATAAGGAGCCAAATCAGTATTTCTTCCTCATATTCAGAAGACCCAGCTGCCCCAGTGCACAGGGGAAGCCTAATGCCCATAGATAAGCAGCTCAGTCCACTTCCAAAGAGGACATGGAAGGCATGCTTCCAAATTCTGACCTTGGCTTCGATGCCTTTGTGGGACTATGAGAGACACAAGTAACAAAGCTAGTCACTAACTAATGTAAATTTTCATCTGATCTGAGCTTGTTTTGGCCAGTGAGCCCCCATGGTTTCCTTTCATTGTGATGGTTTTTTTTGAAATACTGTAATTTATTGTTCATCTCACCACCATTGTATTAGTCAGTGAGAGACTTTTCCTGAACAAATTGAGATAAAACATGATTTAGAACTATGTTAAGTGTGATTTGAGGAAGACCGAGAATAGCAAATACTGGGCCGGCCTGTGGCTCACTTGGTAGAGTGTGGTGCTGATAACACCAAGGCCACGGGTTCGGATCCTATATAGGGATGGCCGGTTTGCTCACTGGCTGAGCGTGGTGCTGACAACACCAAAGCCAAGGGTTGAGATCCCCTTACCGGTCATCTTTAAAAAAAAAAAAAAAAAAAAAAAAGAATAGCAAATCAACAGTGTCAAATGCTTGAAAGACAGCAAGAAGGTCGAGGATGGAGAAAGGCCATTGGATTTCCTGTTAGAAGGTGAACAATGGTGAATTTTCACTAGAAAAGACAGAAATTAAAGGTCAGATTGAGGGGCAGGGAACTGGTGAGAAAAAAGTGAAGTTAATGGGTCTTCTTTCCAGAGCACGGTTTCCCAGTTTCAGCACTTTTTTTTTTTTTTTTGTCCTTTTTTTTTTTTTGTCTTTTTTACTGACCAGTAACGGGATTGCAACCCTCGGTGTTGTGCCCGCA
>NW_007733872.1:93544-105549 GCF_000696425.1 Galeopterus variegatus
AAAAAAAAAAAAAAAAAAAAAAAAAGAATAGCAAATACTGAAAAACGATATGGGTACTAATTATTTATTCACTCACTTGTTCCTTCAGCATAGTGTTGAGAAAATGCCTGTTACGTACTTGTCTGGACTTTGGGGGTAGAAAGACAAGTAAGATAGTTCCTGTCATCAAAAGAATTCATGATTCAGGAGAAAAGGCATGTCAAATACTATATGTGCACTACAGCAGAATGAGAGAAACAGTAAATGTGACTCCTTTGGAATTGGAGCCTCTTTCACTTGAAGCAGGTAATTCAGGTCATTCCCGTTCTCCCAAGAAATACAGGTAGCGCATGGTCATTACTTGAATTCTTTCTCATCTTTGGACATTCAAGCCATCCAGTCTTTGTATTTCTTTATCACCATTGTTTTAGTAGTAAAAGAGCTTCCTTTTCAGACTGTTAATAGGTTATCTTTGTTATGAATTTGCTTTGAGACATTTTCCTGGGCAGAGGTATGCCCATTCTAAGATTTGTGGTACAAGTGTAGATTTGGATTTTTGTGTTTGTATTGGCTAAGACAAGATTTTAGCCTCATACATTGTCCGATGTCTAATATATTCATAAATAAAGAGAGGTGGGATTTCCTTTAGTGCGTTTACAGTTTTTCAGATGTAGGTCTAGAGAAGGAAAAGTATGATGACTATTTTGAATGTTTGAACATTTTTTTCATTTTTTTTTTATAGGTTGTCTTGTGAAAATGCAGGCTTAAGGAGCTTATTTATCAAATTAGAAGATGGGATCAAACAGCAGCAGAATCAGTGATCTTCCTAAAAATGAATACTTAAAAAAGTTATCAGGCACAGAATCTGTCTCTGAGAATGACCCGTTCTGGAATCAGCTTCTCTCGTTTTCTTTCCCTGCACCAACTAGCAGGTAAGAGATTACCTGGAGATTGAAAATTTGTATGCCACATGAACTTGTGTGGTATGCTGTTTTTTAAAAAATATTTTTAAATGTTCTGTCTATCTGTCGTATATATACTAGTAGAGAATCCAAAAGGTAGGAAAAGTAGGAAATAAGCTTTTCCTTCTCTTTCCCCCACTTAGCCACCTCCCTTTTCTAGATTACTGGTAGTAGTTTCTTTTGACTCTTTCTAGAGATAGTACAAAGTTATTTAAGCATATATCCCATGTAGTTTTACAAAATTGCTTAAATATAAATGGTAGCACATTACACATACCATTTTTCCCTTGCTTTTCTCCACAGTTAAGTAAAATATGTCTTGTATATGTAGCACATATGCACCTGCCTTATTTTTAATGGCTGCAGAGTATCCATAGAATATATTTAATCAGTTTTCTTTTGATGGACATTTAGATTGTTTTCAGTCTTTTGTTATAACAGCTAGTACTGCATACATCATTTCTCATGGATACAAATCCAACTGTAGTATAAATTCCTTGAAGTAGAATTGCAGGGTCAAAGTATACATGTGTTTGTAACTTTGGTAAGTATGCCAAACTGTGCTCCATGGAAGTTGCACCAATGTACACTGCTACCAGGATCTGTTTCCCTACACCTTTATCAATTTGATGCATTTTAAGACTTTTGACCTTTGCTGATTTCATAGGTGAAAAACAATATCTCAGTTTTAAATCCTTTTTTTTTGGTATCTGGCTGGTATGGGATCCAAACCCATGACCTTGCTGATATAAGGCAGCTGTCTAACCAGCTGAGCTAACCGGCCAGCCCTTCATTTTTAAATCTTTACTATAAAAATTCACATATGTATAATAATATAGTGTGACTAGAATATTAAATTCACATATATTCAATAACTGGATTTAAAAAAAATTATTTTTTAACAGGTTTATTGTGATAGGCAAAATAGTGCTCCCCCCAAAATGTCCATGTCCTAGTCCCCAGAATTTGTGAATATGTTACATTACATGGCAAAGGGGAATTAAGTTAGCAAATGGAATTAAGGTTGCTAACTGGGCTGGCTGGTTAGCTCAGTTGGCTAGAGCACAGTGTTATAACACCAAGGTCAAGGGTTCAGATCCCCACACTGGCTAGCTGCCAGAGAAAAAAAAGTTTCTAGTTAGCTGACCTTAAAATAGAGAGATTATCCAGGTGTGCCCAAATGTAATCACAAGAATTCTTGAAACTGGAAGAGGGAGGTAGAAGAGAGTTATGTGAGGTGATGTGAGGAGAACTCAACTTGCCCTTGCTGGCTTTGAAGATGGAAGAGGGGGGTCATGAACCAAGAAATGGGAGCAGCTCTAGAATCTGGAAGAGGCTAGGAAACAGATTTCCTCTAGAGTCCCCAAAAAGGAATGCAGCCCTATGGACATTTTTTACTTTTATTTTTAAAGATGATTGGTAAGGGGATCTTAACCCTTGATTTGATGTTGTCAGCACCATGCTCTCCCAAGTGAGCTAACTGGCCATCCCTATATAGGGATTTGAACCCGTGGCCTTGGTGTTATCAGCACCATACTCTCCCAAGTGAGCCATGGGCTGGCCCTGACCTACATGACTTCTGACTGTAAGATCGTAAGTTTATGTTGTTTTGCACCACTAAATCTATGGTAAGTTTTTTAGCAGCAATAGAAAACTAATAATACATATTTTGGGATGTGATTCACATACCATGTAACTCGCCCATTTAAAGTATATAATTCAGTGTTTTTATTATATTCACAGAGTTGTGCAACCATCTCCATAGTCAATTTCAGGACATTATTATCACCCCAAAACTGAACCCTGTTCCACACCCATTAGTAGTCACTGCCTATTCCCCCCAGCCTCTCCAGCACTAGAAACCACCGGTTTACTTTCTGTCTCTGTAAATTGGCCTATTCTAGACATTTCATGTAAATGGAATCATATAATATGTGGTCTTTTGTGACTGGCTTCTTTCACTTCACATAATGCTGTAGTGTAAACCTAGAAAAAACACATTAGAGAAAAATATCTCCAAATATGTTGAGTTTATTTGGGAATAGAAAATAGGATTATAATCTGTATTGCATACCATGGCAAACCATAAGTGCATCAGTGAGGCAAGGGTAAGAGAAAGCCTTTATTGCCAAAAGGGAGATATTCATGTAAGCTGTTTGGAAACAGAATTCATTGGTTTTGGAGGCTCAAAATCAGATCTGTCAGTTCATTGGTTGGCATGCCATTAGGAACATCTTATCTGAATTAGTGCAGTTCCAAGGAATGTCTAGTGATAAACCTTGGTACAGAAACATGTGTACATGCAAAGGACTTGAAAGGATTTCTGATGGGTTTTAGAAAAGTCCTTGGAAACAGTTCTTATTTCAGACAAGCAAGCATGAGCCCTTCTCCTTTGTACCTTTCTTGGCCCTGTTTTTTCTGGGTCTCATAGAAAGTGATTTCATTAGCGTTCACAGTAGCATGTACCAATACTTACATTCTTTTTTATTCCTTAGTAATGTTCCATTGTGTGGATATACCACATTTTGTTTGTCCATTCATCAATTAATAGACATTTAGATGATTTTCATGTTTGCTTAATCTATTTTAATCAAAATAAGGACATTTTATTACATAACCATAATGCCATTATTATACCTAACAAAATTAATAATTCTTGCTATTTGGTCCATATTTAAATTTCTCCATTTGTTTTATAGTTTGTTTATTATAATTAGGAATCAAATAAAGTGGAATAAAATTGCATTTGGTGGTTATATATCTTATCTTTTAATTAAGCTTTTTTTCTTACCTTAATTTTTTTTTTTTTTTTTTAAATAAATTGGGTCAGTTTTTCTGTACAGTGTTCCACCTTCTGGATTTATCTAATTGCTTCTCACATTTTTTTTTTTTTTAAAGATGACCGGTAAGGGGATCTTAACCCTTGACTTGGTGTTGTCAGCACCACGCTCAGCCAGTGAGCGAACCGGCCATCCCTATATGGGATCCGAACCCGTGGCCTTGGTGTTATCAGCACCGCACTCTCCCGAGTGAGCCATGGGCCGGCCCGCTTCTCACATTTTTTAATTGTCTTTTTATTCCCTATATTTCATGTAAATTGAAAGTCAGCTTTGAAGGCTTGATAAAATTTTTAGGTTAAACATTTTTGGTAAGGATATTTCATAAGTGATGCTATATACTTTATATTGAATTACATTGGGATTACAGAAGAAGTGTGGTTTTATACCAGCTATCATCCTAAGGTTTATGTGAGATTTGAGTGTGTTTTAGCATCTTTTGATTTTTGTCTGAATCACGTTTCATAAGAGATTACAAAATGATGATATTTCTAATTTGGTCATTTTTTCTACATTTATTAAATGGAGGTCTGGAAAGAAGAGCTTTCTTTAGTCAATTAGGTTATGTAAAATATAGTTCTTACTATATCGTATCACTCTGTAAGGGGGAACACTTCATTCTTTATCAATTTTCAGAAGGAGATTGGTGACATGGCAACAAATAAGTCTGTACTTCCCCTCTCTCCTGACCCCAGCAATGGAAGGGCTATTTCTCTGTTTTTTGAGGGTAAACTAAACACACACACACACACACACACGCGCGCACACACACACACACACAGACACACATTTTTCATTATGACCAATTGCAGTCATTTTATACTTTAAAAAAAAATTTTTTTTTTTAGTGGCTGGCCAGTAGGAGGATCTCAACTTTGGTGTTATAATACCACACTCTAACCAGCTGAGCTAACTGACCAGCCCTATTTTGCTTTTTTTTTTTTAAAAGATGACTGGTAAGGGGATCTTAACCCTTGACTTGGTGTTGTCAGCCCCACATATCACATGGTGCATGTAACATAATCATAATCTGTGTTGTGCTTATCATTGAGAACCACTGAGCAAGATGACCTTTCACTGTGCATCCAACTGTTATTTACCTGTTTGTTTCTCAGGCTGTCATGTGGGCTAGAGAGATGATGTCTTTTGCCCTCAAAGGGCTTATCGTCTTATCTGTAAATCAACAAGCGAGTATAGTGAAGTGTGATAAAGGCTATTATAGAAGTAGTACAGGGAAACATGGACACAGCAGGAATGTCCCTTACCTGAGCTGGAATGGAGCAGGGAGAGTCAGAAATTTCCTGGAAGAAGTGGCATGTGTTTATTTCATTTATGTTTTGAAAGGTAATTGTTTCCCATGGTTTGAATCTCAGAATATACCAAAGGGTATTTAATAAAAGGTCTCCTTCCCACCTCTATCTCCCAGTCACGCCAGTCTGCTTTCTGGAGGTAGCCAAAGATGACCTTTTTTTTTTTTTAAAGATGACCGGTAAGGGGATCTTAACCTTTGACTTGGTGTTGTCAGCACCACGCTCAGCCAGTGAGCGAACCGGCCATCCCTATATGGGATCCGAACCCGGGGCCTTGGTGTTATCAGCACCGCACTCTCCCGAGTGAGCCACGGGCCGGCCTCAAAGATGACCTTTAAGGTGATATCTGAGCCCCAGAGGAAAGGGCCTGGGAACTGGAGAAGACTGGCCCACAAGGAAAGCTCAGTGGTGAGGAAGAGCATGTCAAGTGTATAGAACTGCAGAGGACTGGTGAGGGGAGGAGGTTTGGAAGATTTGAGGGTTCTTATAAAAAAATACTAAAGAGTTTCGACTTTGTCCTAATATCAGTAGAAACCATTGAAGGATTTTAATCAGAAAGGACATGATCATGTTTTCATTTTATTTGATGTTCTAATTGCATCACATTGTGATAGTCTCTCTGTCCTTCAGCAGAAATGATTACTTCTTGACTATGAAGTTTGTTTTTCTAAAAAAAATAATTCAACCATAAGATCAGATACACATGTTCCAAACAAATAGAAAGTTTGATAGTACGTGGATACTCTGTGGGATGGTACATGGATTACAGGATTCTGGAAAGTATTTTGGAGGGGGTGGAATGTGAACAGAGCCCCTGAAGAGGTGGATGATTTAGAAAGGGAGAAGGCAAGGTGAGAGAATTCAGACACTTTTGAAAAGAGTGTGGCCAAGGGCATTGAGGCAGGACACAGCTCTGTCTGCAGGTGTGGACCAGTGGGATACTAACCTGTCTGAAGGAAAATGTTGATCCAGGCCTGTTCTGTGGCCTAGAGCCGTCCCTAGCATTGGTGATGGTGTGAAGAGATAGAGAGGCAGTGGTGTCTGTAGTGGAATTTTAAAAATTTATTTATTTATTTAGGAGGCTAGCTGTAATTTTATTTTGCTTGTAAAGAATAATACATTTTTGTGGTTCAAAATTCACAGGATACAAAGATTGTAAAATGGAAAGTTTCCCTTCTTCTATGCCCCCATGTGCCTGGTTCTCTTCCCCAGAGGCAACCAATGTTATCAGTTTTCTTGAATGTTATTTCTTGAATGTTATTTCAAATGTTATTTCATAATATGTTATTTAATGCATATGTAAGCAAATACATCCCCCCTCTTTTTAGACAAATAATAGCATGTATATCAAACACACTTCTTTACTTTGTGTTTTTTCATTGCAGTGTCTTGCAGAGCCTTCTATATATTAGCTTCCTCATTCTTTTTGAGGGGTATATCAAAATTATTATAACCATTTACTTTTATCATTTGGATTGTTCCAGTGTTTTGTACTTACATATAATGCAGCAATGAATAACGTTATACGTATGGGTAGAAGTGATTTCTTCCACTTTATGTTGGGAGGGCATGGGAAGCAGGTGTAATACGTTGGGAACAGATTTTAGGGGAGCATTGAAAGTGCTTTCCAACATATTTCAGGGTAAACTGATAAGGCTGCTCAGGTCTAGAGTGGTCTGGAGTAGCCTGGGGGCTCTGAAGGTTGTGGGGATTCTGACTACAGAAGGCTGAACGAATCAGAATCTGTCCACCTGTTACCCATTTTTGGCACACCTGTTAGAAAGCTGAGGATTAGATATAGGCTTTTGTTGAGTGGATTTGGTCAAAGCTCTGTTTTAGGGAGATTACTTTTAAAGTAGGGTGAATGATAGATTGGAAGAAGCATTAAAGAAAAAATAGGGCGGGAAAACCAAATCTGAGTCATCTGTAGTAATGTACCCACGATGAAGGTCTGAATTTCTATTTCTATGTAGGAAATGTAAAGTCCTGCATCCCTTTAAAATTCAATTTGAGCATTTAATGTTTAAGGAGCTTAGAGTTCTAGATTTGAGGGCACAGTGCTCAGCAATATAGCAACAGCTTCTCTCTTTAAGGGGAATTGTTTTGCCAAAATGTGTAGTCATTTTGAGTCAAGTGTGAAGAATGGAGACAGTGAAATGTGCATGGTAGGGGGAGCATAGATTTTGGAGCCAGACAGACATTGCCTTGCAGCTGAGCTATGCTACTTAGTAGCTTTGTGAACTCAGGCAAATTACTTAATCTCTTTGAGCTTGTATGGCAATAATAATCCCTACCATGTAAATTTGTAGGGACAATAAAACACCGTGCTGTACATAAAGTGTCTGACTTTCCTCTTCTTTCAAGGAGTAAATACCTGTTCATTTAAAAAGGAGCAGTATTTGAGGAATGAAAATAAGCAGCAGAAATTTAACCAGTTTTCTGATGACTACTGATGATTGAAAGTCCTGTGACTCTCTTGAATTAATTCTTCAGCTGTTTTAAAAATTATGCCAGACACTGAGTAATATTTGTCTTTGTGCTTAAACAATATATTTTTTGTAACAGGCCATTTTTCAGAAACCTCTGCTTCATTATGAAAATTGTATTATGTATACTGAGCACTAGATGGTGCTCATATAAGGCAAAAAGGCATTTAAAAACTCATTTTTCTTAGTACGAAAATAAGACATGTTCATTTTTAATACTTTTAAATATGGAAAACCACAAGGAAGACAAAAAAGGTAAAAATAACAGTCAGGTGTAACTATTGTTAACATTTTGGTGTATATCCTTTTAGTTCTGTCATTTAAACATTTTATCATCATATTCTATGTATTGTTTCTTTAACTCACATTTCCCTCATGGTAGTGTTTTCCTACCACATAATTTTATTTTATTTTTTTTTATTTTTATTTTTTTTAAAAGATGACCGGTAAGGGGATCTTAACCCTTGACTTGGTGTTGTCAGCACCATGCTCACCCAGTGAGCTAACTGGCCATCCCTATGTGGGATCCAAACCCTTGGCCTTGGTGTTATCAGCACCGCACTCTCCCGAGTGAGCCACAGGGCTGGCCCATACCACATAATTTTAAATGGTTGTAGAGTCTTATGAATATTTGTTTAGCTAATGTTGAACATTTTGTTTGTTTCTTATTTTTATACACAGTCATGAAAAATATGAATTTCCTTGTAGCCAAGTCTTTATGCATATCCCTAATTATGTAAGTAGAGTGGGTTCTTTACAGTTGATATGCTGTTCATTTCCAGAACCTTTTCATCATCCCAAACAGAAATGCTATACCTATTAAGCAATAATTCCACATTCCCCGCTCCCCTCAGTCTCTGGTAAGCTCTCTTTTAGTTTCTGTCTCTATGAATTTGCCTATCTTAGGTACCTCTTATAAGTGGAGTCATTTGTTCTTTTGTGACTGGCTTATTTTAGGTAGCATAATATTTTCAAGGTTCATCCATATTGTGGCATGTGTCAGAATTTCCTTCCGTTTTAATGCTGAATAATATCCACTAAGTATGTATTTGCCACATCGTATGTCTTCTCAAACTTCAGTTTTTGTACTCTTATAGATTCTTTCAAAAGGCCTCCATTTCTCTTTAGCATTATTAGGTTCTAATTATCACTTTGACTTTTCTCTCAGAAGAATTTTTTTGCATTATATAAAAAAAATCGTGCTGGGCCAGCCCGGTGGCGCACTGGATAGTGTGCCGCTTGGGAAGCGCGGCAGCGCTCCCGCCCGAGGGTTCGGATCCCGCATACGGACCGGTTCCCGCTCACTGGCTGAGCGAGGCGCGGGAGCGACGCCGAGGGTTGCAATCCCGTTGCCGGTCCCCGGTCTGGTACGGGGGCAACACTGAGGGTTGCAATCCGTTGCCGGACACGGAAAAAGACAATACTCTTATAGATTCTTTCAAAAGGCCTCCATTTCTCTTTAGCATTATTAGGTTCTAATTATCACTTTGACTTTTCTCTCAGAAGAATTTTTTTGCATTATATAAAAAAAATCGTGCTAAGATAAATGATGAAAGATAATGATAAAAATATTATTTGCTAATGTAAACATCATTGTTAATTTACCAGATATTTACTGAGCACTTACTGTGTGCCACACCTGGGCTCATTGCCTTGGGTGCATCTCTTTGTTTACTTCTCACAACAAGTCTGTTACTTTTCTCCTACATGAGAAAACTGAGGCATAGGAAGGTAGTCCAGGGTCAGTGAGTAGATGGTAAGAACCAGATTTAAACCAAGTTTCTATAACTCCAGAGACAATTCTGTACACCATTGTGCTACACTGTCTCCTTTTTGGAAGCATTGACTGACTACAGACTAAGCTTCAAATGACTAAAGAGCTGCAACATTAAATTATATGATAATCTTTGAGAAAAGAGTCACCAAAGTATATTATCTTTTTATTTTTAATTTTTAATTTGTTTTTGCAGCTAGCCAGTAGAATCACCAGATTATATATTCACATTTTCAGGCACTTTCAAGGCTACTGGTCATAGTCACAGGCACCTTATGTTTGAGTGCCATTATAACACAGGAAAGCTGATGGGTAATCTGTCCAGTGTTGTAACACTGCCTTAATGTAGCGTGTCTTCTCTGTTCAAGGCGGGAATGATTCTTTCTCAAAGTCTTAATCTGTTTCCTCAGTTGAGAAACAGGAAAAAAGACTTTTAGGGAATTAGGTTTCAAATCTTTAACTGACAGAAACAATTAAGTAACTGTAAATTATCTTTTTCTTTGAATCTTTGATGTCTGTTTCTGTATTTTTATTCTCTTTGGCACACTTTCTATACAATTTTATTAGAACTTTTCAGGCCGAAGCAATCTGCTCTGTCTTTAAGGGGGGCCTGGGATAGCTACAAAATTCTCTTCTAATTCTTTTCTCATAGGTTTGCTTGGATGGTGACCAGAATAATGTACTAGGCCATTTTGCTAAGGGAATAAATAATTTGAGACTTCTCTTGGCATCTTACTTTCTCAAATTAAGGGACGACAGGAAGTTCAGGTTTTACATCTTGAGTCAAAACCTTTACATTCTGTCCTTTCATTTGTATTTTTCTATGCAAAATCATTTTAGAAGATGCATAAGTTTGCTCAGGATTAATAATTCTCTTAAACTAAAAGTTTAAATGGGGGAAAATATAACGCATTGTTTAAAGCATTAAAGTAAGGGGTCTAGTAAAGTTTTACTCCAAGTTCACCCTTGATTCCTTTTCCCACTGTGTTGGTTGGAGTCAGATTAGGTTATTTTTTCTCTTACTTTCTTGAGAAAATAAATACAATATTATCTAGTATGATAGGTGCTGAAATTTTGACACTTTAATAGTTACAGTTCCTTTCATTTTGGCAGTTGAATGACAGAATATAGGATTGTTTGTGAATCATATGAATATAAACACCTTTTTGGTTCTGCTTGGTGCATTAAAAATTGCTATAATAAATTTAGATGCAGTTTTTATCCTCTGACTTTTTCCTGTGAATAGGCTCTTTTAAAACATTAACCTTCTCAGAGTTTAACCAGTGAATGGGTTGATTCTTGTTAGTTTTGTGAATGATTTCTGTAATTCTCTCTTTGCTAAGGTAAGGTGGAGAAATCTTCAGAAATGCTTCTATGCTTTTCTGAATAGTAACTTGTCGATTTTCTCAGGTCATGTCTTAAACCAACAAACATTATATTTTTGTCAGAATATGTATGTTGTGGGCTGAAAATGACATTATTAATATAAGATGTCAATTTTGAAATAATTTTATGGCAGAATTTTCAGTGAAAGGGATTTAAGCATTTTCAGTGTTTATTATATGAACCTTATACTTAAATGTATTTATTTGATTGTTCAGCAAATCTGTGTTTAGAAGTTTATTATAATTTTTCCCCCAACAGCTTTTTGCCCATCTGCTTTTCTATAAACGATGTGAACTATGAGTTTATCATCTTTCATTATTGAGATTCACATATGAGACTGGTGTGCCTAAAAGTAAAATAAAACCAGTCTCAATTACTGAAAGGTATGAGTTAAGGAAAATATAGTCTAAAAATTTAGCTTCCTGACCAAACTGTTTGGTTTCATAGCAGTTACCAAGTTATCTATCATCTTACCACTTTACTTACCAGATTTAAAATGTTCTGTTTTCGTCCAATTCTTTATCATTCACGTAATTTTTTTTACATGATTGTAACACATTTATAATTTTTATAACAAGTAATACATTTATGACACTTCTTTTAGATATATAGAACTTCCGAGTAATTAGTGGTAGTGTTTCTAGATTGATATTATATGGGTTTGCTTTAATAAGAAAGTGTCTAAATTATTGTGTTATTCATACTGAAAGAATATTTAATTAGAAGTTAGATATGTTTATTCTTATATTGTGACCTAGAACAAGTTACTTAGCTAATCTATTTCTGTCACTTGTAAAATGAGAATATTTGTTTCCTCAGAGAACTTCTCAGGGTTTTTAAAAGAAATTAAATGAAATAATCAAGGTTAAATAACTTTGCACAGTGTATACAGGACTATGCAAAATGCAAGCTATTTCAGCAAATTTATATGCATGTCAGCAGTTAATATACTAGTGTCTTTAAACACATTTCTTCTGTAGAAAGTTAAACAATACTTTTCCTAAATCCCCTCCTCCCTTCCTGAAATACTTTCTTTAAAATATAACACAGAGGTCAGTTTAACTCAGTTTTAGCCAAACATCCCTAAAGTCTGAATTTAGTGGATTTTGTCAGTGCAGTCCTGCTAAACATGTACTTAGTTATAATTTTTAGTTTTTAAAAATACATTATTTTTCTCTGCCGTGTAAGAAAATTCTTTTTAAATCTAATTAGGAGAATGTATTGAAAACATATTCAACAAAATAGTGGCAGAAAACTTCCCAGGCATAGGA
>NW_007733873.1:0-7674 GCF_000696425.1 Galeopterus variegatus
TTCACTCCGCCTCTGCGCAGTCCTTTGCCGGCTTTCCTGGCCTTTGTTGTCTGGGCTGATCACTCGTTCCTGCAGCCGGGCTTGGGCTCTCTCAGGAGTCCTCCTCTGTGTCGGCCCCAAAACCTCGAACCTGCTGCCGCTTGTTTGTCGATGTAGGATCGTTGTTGAAAGAATTATTCGCCTTTTGTTGCTCTTGGAAATGCAATCAATACTCTGGTATCACAGTGCACAGCTCACAGGATCGCGCTGTCTCCTGTCACGGCCGCTCCAGACCCGTCGCCATCTTTAATTCTAGACAGGACGTCTTCAGATTTGCGTTGCAGACTGAGTCTCTTCCTACCCACTCCTCCTCCTTTTTCTCTCGCCCTTCACAGGTGTCAGACCAGCATTTGAGCCCCGGTCATCTGGGGATATCTCTCAGAAAATTAAAGTCATAAAAATGTATATGATATCAACCAGCAGAGTCGCCCCCAATAATGATAGCATGTAAGGAGTTAAGTAAATCAGAAAAATAACACCGTCTCCTGAATGCAAAGGATGATACAACTGCATGCACAATTTTCTTAAGCTTGTGGAGAGGATATGTCCCCAAATCTTGTCCCGGGAAAGCCACGGAGGTGGAATTCGGTTTCCTCAGGTGAAGTCCGCAGAAACGGCCATCGCGACGCCTGAGGAGGGCGCCGGCCAGCCATCTCTCTCTCTATGTGGTGTCTCCAGCAGGGTGGCTGAACCTTTAATGTGGTGACTCCGGGCTCCGAGAGCCCCAAGAGGTCTAGTAGAGGCTAAGCCCCAACATGTGAGCGTCTATCAGAACACTGATTGCATCATGCTTGCTAATGTTACATTCTCCAAAGGAAGTCACATGGCCAAGTCCGGGTCAATGTGGGAGGGAACTGCACATGAGCATGGACACCGGGAAGCATGTCCATTGAGGGCTACCAGTGTGACAGACTTCAGCAGCAGCCAGTGTGCTGATGTGAGGGGTAAAGCAGTGTGGCTGTGTCCCCAGCAGATCTGAGAGTCAGCGTGCATTTGGGGGCTGCTGTCCTACCTAGAAATGACTTTTGCTTGGAAAATTCTAATGCTCCCGTAATCTAGTGTGACAGGGAATAATAAGACAAGAGAGCAGCAGAATCTTTGGGGGCCTTGGTACTGGCTCTAAGAGCTTGCCAATCACCCCTCCCCACCACTTGCAGGGTGACACTCTTCAGTACTTTATTTCTCTGAGTGGGAGCCATCCCAGCAGAGAGGCTGTCTACACACAAAGAAACCCCATAAAATTCCTCTTTTACATTTCCTTTCCTGTATGTTTTCAGTGGGAGAATGGCAGCATTGTGGGAGTCGGACACGTTGGCACTAGGGTTTTGTGATGGTGACCACATCAGATTTTCAGGTCACTTGGCTCTAGACACACACTCCAAAACATAATTTCCAGCTGTCAAGTCTTACTGTTTTTTCTACTTTTATTTGTGGTGTAGAGTATGGGTTACTCAGACTCCTTGGGTCATTAGACGGCCTCGTCTTGTTTCACTGATGTGTGCATGTATTTGTTTATTCTCTGATTCTCAGTCCCAGGCTCCACACTTATAAGCGAACATTGTCATGTGCATAGTGTTTATCTCTTTATTTGCATGCATTCTTCCAAACTGTATATTATGGTTTTGTGTGCATGCAGATTTAACTTCCATAAACGGTGTTATCAGTTTAATTTTGCTTTTTCCCTTAGTGCTATGTTCTGTATTCGTCTAGTTTGCTGTTTCATGGTGTACACTCACCCAGTGCTGCCCTCTGTCCTGACGTTTTACCGGCCATCTCCCGGGGCCACACTCCTGGATTGTCTCACTTCCCTTCCCACATAAATCACTGCTGGGAACGTCCTCAGCAGGCCTTGAGAGAATGTCTCTGGGCTGTGCATAGGAGCAGAATGGCTGATGTGTAGGGATACGTTGCAAATGTGACTAGGTAGTGCCAGGTGTTTTTCTGACTAGATGCCCTGGTCTCTACACCCAGCAGCAGTGCCAAAGGGCATACCCTCTCTTCCCAGCCCAGCCCTGGCATCAGCCATAACAAGAAGAGGAAGACGCAGCACCTGCTTGCAGAGATCCTGTGCCGTCAATCCTCCCTGCACCCCTGACTCAGGCCCTCTGTGGACTTGGCTTTTCTGGCTTCTCCCCAGAAGTCTGACCAATCCCTGGCAGCTCCAGGCCACATCCACCTGCCTTGGCACCCATGTCCTTTCCACCCTGTCCTCTTCTGACATGTGTCAACAGAACTGTGTCACAGCCAATGAGCCAAAGCAACTGGGAACTGGATTTCACTGAGGAAGGAACTTGATGAAGATGAGATCATTGACCTTCCCCACAATTTAGCCTGGTGCTAACTCCACAGATAAGGCACCAGGGCACATCCATTGGTGATAAGTGCCTTGCTTTCCCATTAACGGTGGCTCTGGAAAGCTGAGCTCTTGGTGGGCAGGGATGGAGTAAACCATGTGACTGTGGTGAAGGGACACAGTGCCAGCCTGGAAGTCATGACACCTCGAGAACCTAGACCAGATCGCCTGTTGTAGACACTTCGTGTCGCAGGTACAGACACCGAGGCCCGTGAAAATGATCTTCCCAAGACTGTCCTGGCCCGCCCTCCTTTCCTTCAACTGACCTGGTTCGTTTCGCACCAGCTGACACTGCAGGAACCCCAAATCCACAGGCAACCCCAGACTTTGTTCCATGAGGTCGACCTACTTCCTTCCCCAGATCAGTCTTGAGAACTACTCGGGCCAACAGGCTTTATTAGTGGCATGTTCCTCCTCCTTCTAATTCAATGCAGTAAACAGTGAAATAAAACAAGAATAAATAAAATAAATAGGGAGGAGAAGACAGTAACAATCAGAACTATTTCTTAGTTGTGAAAAGTCAGAAATAAAATAAGGGAATAATCTCTTAAGAATTCTACCAGTGGGTGTTTTCCCTACTTTCTAGATGGGGAAACAAAAGTCAAAGAGGCAGTCTTGGGGTTACTGTGAAGAAATATGACCAGTTATCTAGCAAACATATTTGAAATTACACACAATGTTTCATTCCATGTGATTCTATGTACAGGAGCCACTAAAGTAGGTTTGACTTTTTTGTAAATGTCTCTTCCTTTTAGCTCAAAGCAGCAATTCCTAATATCTTTATATTGTGTCTTTATTCTTTCATTCAACATGCCTTGAGAATAATAGTAGCAGTAGTTTCAGAAATACTCAAAGAACATGTACATGATACTGTAAACTTTGCAAAGTTGGGGGGAGGAATCCATGCTTGAGAAAAATATTAATTCCAGTCAAGTGATTAATCACGTAGCGTGACAGGATTTGGAGATCAGGGAGTGAGTTCTGGTAATAAATAAACAAATACCTCACTGGACGTGCTCTTGGGGAAATTTGCCACGGCATGTTCCAACACCCTGGAATGTCCCAGAACCTTTCTTCACAAATTAGACAGCCAGGTAGAGAAGGGTCATTCAGAATTGTGAGCTAATGTGATTATCCAACCAATAGGAGAAATGTTAGAAAGGATGAGTACTTCCTTTGTAATCCTAACTTGCACCAAGCATGAATTTGTGAACTGTGTGCCCCAAAGAACCCCTGGAAGGAGACATGACATGCAAACCTCAAGGAGCCTATTTAGTCCTGTTCCCAGGACTGTGCCCACAAGTCTGGTGCCAGTGAACAGACAGGGTCCCTGCAAGAGCAGCTATTGGCAGACCCCACCTTATCCCATGCCTCAAGTTCAAGGGAGAGTTTTTGTATGAATTTACATACCATAAAATTCACCCTTTTGAAGGGTACAATTCAGTGGGTTTAGTGTATTCACAAACTTATGTGAGCATCACCACCATCTCATTCTAGAACATTCTCATCACCTCCAAAAGAAACCGTACACCCGTTAGCAGTGACTCCCAGTTCCTCCCTTTGTCTGCCCTCCAGCCCTGGGCCACCACTAATTTACTTCCTATCTCTCTAGATCTGCCTATTCTGCCTATTAATTTCATTATAATTGGAATCATACAAAATGTGGCCTTTTGTGTCTGGCTTCCTTCACTTAGCATAATGTTTTCAGCGTTCATCCACGTTGTAGCATGTGTCAGTACTTCATTCCTTCATATTGCTGAGTAATATTCCATCGTATGAACATACTATGTCGTGTTTATCCCTTCATCTGTTGATGGACTCAGGGAGGGTTTTGTTGATATTAACCTGAGCTGAACTTGGAACCTATAGGCAAGGAATGTGTTTTTCCACTTCCTGATCAGGAGGCTAACGTGATAAAATTAGCATTTCAGGAAGATGACTGTGGCAGATCTGTGAAGATCGTGTCTGCAGTGAGGCAGGGACAGAGGATGTTGGGATTTGGAGCTTTGCTCTACTAAATAAGAAAGAAAAGTCAAGGTGACCTAGAGAATCTTTGTGCAAGAAGCAAGCCTGAACTCTCTCTCTCACTTTCTCTCCAGCTCTGACCATAAAGCCATAAAGCCACAGGCTTGAAAGTGTGGCTCATCCTGGGGCTGAGAGCCTAGCGGTGGTTTCGACCTTGTCTCATATTTCTCCTGGCAGCTCTGTTGCGAGTCAGCCGACCACAGCCCTTCCTGGAATGTGCGTGACTGATAATTGCTTCTTGCACAATTATCTGCCAAACCCTGTTGTTAATGAAATGAATGATTTAGTTATTCTTGTTAGCAATGGCCCACAGTGCACAAAGACCTGTTATTGCATCCACGGGCCTGGCAGGAATGGCAGCGGAGGCACTTGTGGGCAATTCTTACAATTAGCTGTCTCGTCTCAGCTTGACTGGGTAGGGGAGGGCTGCCAGAGGCCACAGGGATGCAGCCTGCCCCGCACGCGGTCTCCATTATCCACAAAATACTGGGAGCATCTAGGGACAAAGCAAAACATGCGGACAGGGCTGAGCTCCCTGTTTGGTAAAATTGAGCCACAAAGCCGAGGGCTGCTTCCTTCCTCCCAGCACATGGGTATGGATGCCCTGAGGGATGGTGGTGACCTGCATCACGTAGGTTTACCTGGGTCCGGGGAAAGCTCAGCTGACTGGCAGGCGACGCATCTCTTCCACACTGCACAGCTCATCACACCTCTGCACAGCTCCTCCCCTCCCTCGAACCCCCAGCCAAAGAGCTTCTCTCCTTTGCCTGTACCTTCAGGTTTTCACTCCTTTGTCCCTTCTATCTCCCAGGCAGTGGCTGTCCAGGGCTGCTCCTTTGTCCCCTGTGGGCTCAGTCTTCCTCCGTCGCTCATTTTTCCACCTTTTCAAGGATGGGAGAACAGGAGCAGGACAAGTGGACAGAAATGGGTGTGGTGGGGACAAGTAGAATTGACCAAGGCAAATAGAGACATAAATATGAGGCCACTTCAAACAGTTATGGAAAAGTGGAATTAAAAGATAAAACAAATCTTTCCATGAGCTTCTTGAAGACCCCGCCTGGAAAGGTATTTGGAGGACATTGTGTTAAACATACGCACGAATGCACACACACACATACAGATTTTCTCCTTGTCTTCTGGAAGATTCTATTGAGGAGCAAGTTTCTCGGGTTGGGCAATAGTAACCGAGAATTGTAATTGAGAACTGTGCTTCAGCTTGAAGAGGCTAGACCTGCGTGTAGTCAAGGGGCCCTGGCGACACTGGCAGAACCAAACGTTTACCCGGCTCTTCACAAGAGTCAGGGAGTCGAGGCGGGGGAGGGAGTGGCTTCACTATTTTTACTGATTGTGACTCTGGACAAGCCACTTGGTCCACAGCAATATACAGCAGATGCTCAAAAAATGCTCTCATGCAAACATAGTTATTAATTTCGACAACCTCCTACGTGTCACTCGCTGAACATCTGAGGCAACTTACAACAGTAATAATGAAACAAAAGGAACACTAAATTACGTGAGGGGAGCGTGATGTGTGAAGACCACGGCGAGTGAGAGATGAGGTGACACCTGCAAGCTCTCGGTGGGGCTGGTGAGGCGACACATTTGGCCCCGAGAGGTCCAGTCCTTCCTAAGTTGGACGGTGAGAAGGATCTCGCCCTGGGTCCTGCCAGAGGGAGCCCGTGAAGGCAGAGGTGGCGCCCTGGATAGCGTCTGTCCAGGGGGGAGAGGACACGTCCCGTCGGGACTGCTCCAGTCAGCACGAGCCAGAGGCAAAGCACTGTGACCCGAATTACCCAGCTTGATCTTCAGTGCCTGTACCAGTCATTTCCAACATCCTGTAAAACACGGTGGCGCTCTTCTGTTCCAATAAAATCTTGTTCACACTGAGAGACAGGGAGGCAGGGGAGCTTTCTTCGGCTCGAATGGATTGGGGGCCTGACCGACTTCCCAGGGCCTCTCTTTCGGAGGCACCTCTGCCCTGGATCCCAAGGGTCTGAAGACCCCTTGTCTGATCTGGGTGAGTAGGTGGTGGACAGCAGGGCGAGGAAGGTTTGTCTCTGTGTCTACACGCACGGGAGTCTTGCGAGAACCCACAGGAAAGTTTATATTTTGGTGCCTTGGGGCTTCCTCTTCTGGATCATAAGATCGCCCTTTGATTCTTTTCATCCCAATAAAACACACTGTGACACCCCAGGAGGCTGAAGAGACAGAACAGTGCACTTGATAAGCATATGGGTTCTGGGCCCCGACCGCCTGGGTTCGAATCCCGGCCCTGCTAATTATCAGTCGTGTGATACCGGACAAGTCACTCAACCTCTCTGTGCCTCAGTTTCCTCATAGTATGAGGGGGTGTCTGTAGCTCCTACCCCATAGGCTTGCGTGAGGATGACGTTTAAACGCCGTCTGGCACACGGGAATGGCGTAATGAGCGCTAGTGCTGGCGTGAGTGCATGAGTGCAGCCGCCGCTCCCTGCGTCGCCAGCTCTCGCCCACACAGTTCCCACCCTCTGCCCTCAGGTGTGCATCTGGTCTCAGGGCCCCAGGGCTGGCTTAGCTCACGCAGCAGTGGGGCAGGTGGCCGTGGGCTTTTTCACGGGCTGCAGCCGGGGCTCTGTGAGCCTGGGGGGTTGAGCGAGGGAGAGGCTTCTGTGCCTTCTGTTGTTTTGCTGGGGGCAGACGGCTCTACGGTAGCATCCAGTCACGGTCTTACTGACAGTCGTGGGAGGCTGATAGACCAGCTTCTCTCAGTCTTTATGATCTATAAGCCCAAAGGGCATTTAATGGGGGAGGTTTGCAGGTGGTGAGTAAACTCCTGCCTCACAGCACATGTGTAGCCCAGCTCTGGGAAAGGCCGCTAGACTGCGGTGCACCTTGTCTAAAATTCATAGTCCCATTCCCTTCCTGGGAATAAGGTGGCACCCTAGGGTCTCAGGTCCTGATGAGGGGATGTCTCAAGGTTCTCCCATAACGATCGTAAGGTGCCGTCTACATGTGAGGGATTAGTATTATGAAGACACAAGGTGAGAATTCCAGCAAAGGATGGACAAAACCTTCAGTCAGACAGTCTGTATCCTCCTGACGCACCACCTCTAGGTTTTCCTGATGTTTCCGTCAGTCTGTTACGTGTAGTGTGCAGTCATTTCCTGCAAGGAGTTTACAATTTGCTTTGGAAGACCAAAATCACAGGCTAAATAAACTCTGTGGTGCAGATGGCGCCAGTCATGGTGACAAGGAGGGAAAGAGAGTGGGGGGGCTTG
>NW_007733873.1:8230-9823 GCF_000696425.1 Galeopterus variegatus
CAGGTCCTGATGAGGGGATGTCTCAAGGTTCTCCCATAACGATCGTAAGGTGCCGTCTACATGTGAGGGATTAGTATTATGAAGACACAAGGTGAGGATTCCAGCAAAGGATGGACGAAACCTTCAGTCAGACAGTCTGTATCTTCCTGATGCACCACCTCTAGGTTTTCCTGATGTTTCCGTCAGTCTGTTACCTGTAGTGTGCAGTCATTTCCTGCAAGGAGTTTACAATTTGCTTTGGAAGACCAAACTCACAGGCTAAATAAACTCTGTGGTGCAGATGGCGCCAGTCATGGTGACAAGGAGGGAAAGAGAGTGGGGGGGCTTTGGGGCAGAGGAGGGGCTTACGTCACACAGGGAAGATGGTTGGGTGTGAACGAGAAGTGGAGAAGGAGGTGCAGACGTGTAAGGGAAGTGCACACAGGTGTGCGTGTGCAGAGAAAGAGAGGAGACCAGCATGACAGAGGGGCAGAGGCAGCACATGGGTCTTCGATGGGGAGGGTCTGGCCAGAGCGAGGCAACCTTGAAGCCCCAGTGGAATTATTTTGACTCAGTTCCATAGGAAACGACATGTTGTCTTCCAACTGGCACCCAGCAGGGCATCTTTCCCAGTCAGAGTCAAGGGCAGGAGCAGAGCGAGGGTCTGCAGAGCACATGCAAGGGTACGCCACGTAGCCATTCCGCCAAGCATGTGGTCAACAGTTTCCAAAGCAGCCCTTACCTCTTCTAGACCTTCAAGCCTCTTAATCCTCTCTGCCCTGTGCACGGACATCCAGGGCTTACATAGACAGGTTCCTTACAAGCTTTCACAGGATCACAGTGTGCCATCTTGTCAGAAGCAGAAACTGAGGCACTGTGTTCTAAGGAGCCTAATCTGGGCAGTGCTCTCCAATGGCGGCGGGGTGAAACTCTGCCTGCAGGCTGCGGGGGCCCCTTCCTTCAGCGATCTGGCTTCCAAACTTGGTTCTTTCCCCATATCTTATGAAGAGGGAAAAGGCTGTGCCTAAGAGAGGTGACTCGGACAAACAGCCATTTAACAGTGATCCGCACGGGTGGATAGAGGTGGGGTGGGAGGAAGAGGGTTGCCTGGAGCTGGGATTTCAGTGAGCCCAGTACTCCTTTAGCCTACGGTTCGTGTGAGGATCTAGCAGATAAGACAGACATGCACTTAATCCTTCATCCGCGTGGGAGGATGAAGAATTGGACGGAGGCCACGAAGACAGAGTGGCCTAACCTGGCGGACACGGGAGCTGAGCGCCCTGCACAGAGCTCTTGTCACAGGATGGCCTTTGCTAAGCAGGCACCGTGGGCGTGGGCCTCGGGGAAGCTAGAGGAAGCGAGCTGCCTGCCTCCTCGGTGCGGACCACCCTGCCTGACTCCCACCCCTCCTCCTTTGCCTTCGAGGGTCCTCCCCTACCTGCCGCCTCGTGCTCTGTTCCTGCCCTGGGCTGTGAGACCAGGGTGCCCAGCCAGGACGTGGGTGGCAGCAGCAGCACGCGTGTGTGCGCACGTGTGTGTGTGCGTGTGTGTGAGGCTGGGGAGGGGCAGGGATCCCTGACGGCTCGGGGTTGGGGGTGGAGAGCCCTGGGCGGG
>NW_007733873.1:10815-11763 GCF_000696425.1 Galeopterus variegatus
CGGTCCCCAGCGGCACAGCAGAGGCGGTGGCACAAAGGTATGGCCACCGGAGTCTCCCCAAAGGGACGTGGCAGTGGCCATGTCCAAGGCAGGAGGGGGTGGGAGGGAGACCCCGGCCGGTGGTCGCGTGGGGTTGGGGACAGGAACCCAGGCTTCCTAGACCTTCTCCTGGCCAGGTTGTGAGGGAGGCAAAGAGTAAGGGGGGTGGGGGGTAATGTGGACAAGACACAAATCCTGCTTCTACTTACAGGTGCTCACGATGGCCAGAACCTGGGCAAGCTCTGGAACAAATCCATCTGGGCCTTAGAAAACAGAGGTAGGAGATGGTGTCACTAATGGAAGCTTTCGCTCGTTTATTTAGCCCAGGCTTCATGTCAGACATTTTGGGAACAAGACAAGGTGACACGCAAGGCCTTGGGAGCTGGCTGGGGAGGTTCCGGTGGGGTGCATGGTGGCCAGCGAGGCTGTCACACTCCCTTTGCTTGTCTAGACACAGGGATGGCTTCCTGGTCCCCAGAGCACTCACTGCTCCCCATCACACTCCTCTTTGTCTCCTGTCTTCTCTTGGTGGTGACAAGCCCTTGCTTCATGTCCCCATGGGAGCCTCTGGGGCTGGCAGGACCCCTCCTACCTATTACCTGGCCGGGTGGTTCCCTTTGGGTATATATTCTGTGAGATAAGGCCAGCAAGGGGTCCCTAAAAATTCTAGGGTCTCTTCCTGTTTGGGGTGCCCAGGCATAGGTGAAACCCTGATCTTCCTAGGTAGCCAGTTGAAAAGCC
This sequence comes from Galeopterus variegatus, assembly GCF_000696425.1. Classification (NCBI taxonomy): domain Eukaryota; kingdom Metazoa; phylum Chordata; class Mammalia; order Dermoptera; family Cynocephalidae; genus Galeopterus; species Galeopterus variegatus. The sequence goes on from NW_007733873.1 coordinate 11,596, forward strand.
TTGACAGGGACATTGCAGGAGCTGGGATTCCGTTCCGTGTTTGGCCGCCCAATCCCCCTTGCCAACTTCCGTTTTCCATTTCCTTAGATGGAATAGTGGAGGTCACAGAAGGCAAGAGTGGAATTCATTATCCCTCCCACCTAAAGGGAGCCCTGCCATCTCCTGTTT